>NC_056745.1:1407074771-1407096649 GCF_019279795.1 Protopterus annectens
TTAGTGCAATAAACCTGAAAAATACATAGATGGCTGTCCCACAGGTCCAGTAAATGGGCACCAGCTAAAGGGCAGAAAGCAGTCTGCCACGTTTAAATGCAACAGTCACAGAGAGTTGTTGTTGTTTGTCTTTTTGGCTTTTCCTGGTTAGGGGTCGCCACAGTGGAACTCTGGTCTGCTAATGATTGGCAGTCAATTTTTATGATGCCAAGTTGCCAGCCCGATGCCCAACCTTCAGCAAAGGCACGCCCATTCACGCATGTCTTTTGGAGGCCACACATTAGCCATGTGGTCTCTATCAAACATGGCACAGGCTCAGAATAATTATCTTGATTCACTTTGCTGAGTAATATATATATATATATATATATATATATATATATATATATATATATATATATGTGTGTGTGTGTGTGTGTGTGTGTGTGTGTGTGTGTGTGTGTGTGTGTGTTTGTGTGTGTGTGTGTGTGTGTCTATGTTAGATGAGCAAGTTTTCAAAAACTTGAAATTCATACAGTTGAGACCATATGATAAAGTTTCTGAAAACTCGAACATCAAAAGAAAACACAAAAAAAAATCCCCACAAAAATCTACCTTTTTTTTACATTATTGCAGAGGGGTCAAACCGCCCACATCCTGCAAATTATATATACCAACTCATAGATCACACTACAGTGAGGAAAAGGGTAAATTTTCCGGTCCACACTCTTCCGTGATTACCATTCAAAAGCTTTGGGTTTTCAAAAGCTCAGTCATATGGTCTCAGCCATATGAATTTCAAGTTTCTGAAAAGTCGATCAACTGATATTAACCCCACACACACACACACACACACACACACACACACACACACACACACACACACACACACACACACACACACACACACACACACATACAGTGGATATAAAAAGTGTATGCACCCCTGTTAATATGCCAGGTTTTTGTGATATGAAAAAAAGTAGACCACAATAAATAATTTCAAAGCTTTTCCCACCTTTAATGTGACCTATAACCTGTTCAATTCAAGTGAAAAACAAACAAACCTGTTAGGGGAAAAATATAAAAAATAAAAAACGTACAATAAGCTGGTTGCATAAGTGTGCACACCTTTAAACTAAAACTTTGTTTATTTATTTATTTTACATTTGTTAATTGGGGGAGTCTATCTAGGCTAGAGGCCCTTTTTCAGCAGAGGCCTGGGGAGAAAAGCTCCACAAAGAAAGACAAATTACAAATACATTTAGGTGTTTAAACAGCATCACAATACATAGAATGTTTAGGAATAGCATATTTTATATTGGTATTAAGACAGTACAAATGTAGGGAAACAAAGAACATTCATTAATAGTACTAATAGATAGAAGAAATAGATAATCACCTCAAATTTGACGTACATATTTCCACAACCATAAAAAAAAGTACATAAAAAACTGGGTCATAGCTAACATAGCTAACTCAGAAGTTCTCCCTACCGGCTACAATATCATTAGATAAGACAGACCACTTCGCAAAGGGGGTGGAACTGCCTTACTGTACAAGTCCAACTTAACTGTCCGTCAAATTACCAAACTCCTGCCCCTCCCCCAATAATTGGGACATACTTATCTCACAACTTCAACTTCACCCTAAAAAGGTCATCACCACAATTGTGATCTATATTCCACCTGGTAATACACCTGCTAGCCTTGAAGACTTCTTATCCTGGTGTTCTTCCACATACTCACAAGAAACCCTTATTCTGTGGGACTTCAACTTAGATTGGTTCACCTGTATATCAGAACCACCAAGTAATCTAATTAACCTCCATGGCTACTAGCAGCTAGTCCAAATTCCAACTAGATATGATAAAAAATCTAAAAGGGAATCCATCCTTGACTGGGTCCTAACTAACAACCCCACATTGTACCCTCACACAGGCAGTCTCCCAGACACCTTAAGTGACCACAACATAATATACTTTATATGTAGTAGAACAAGCATATGCAAAACCACTAACTATATATCCACTAGAAACACAAAAAAATTCTCTCCTGAGGTCCTCAACACTTTACTCTGTAACTGTGACTGGACCCCCTAAAAACCCTCCCACTTGACCAGGCTGTAACATATTTCAACAAAACATTTCTACAACACCTAGACACTGTTGCTCCATTGCCCAAAATCAAGGTTAGAACCTCTACAAACCCCTGGCTCAGTAAAGAAACCAAACAAATCCTCAAGTCCAGAGACACTGCCTGGCTTTACTATAAAAAAAAACAAAGAAACACAAAGCCTAACTAAGTACCAAGAACTGCACAACCGTGCAAAAAATGCATTAGGCTGGACAAAAAATCCTACTACACAACATTACAAACTTAATATAAACACAACCCCCAAAAATTTTGGAAAAATGTAAACCAGCTAATAAAATCCACCCAAAAGGCTACCCCCAAACCAACCACCCCTGACACTAAAGTTCCCATTGAAACACAATTCAACTCCCACTTTGTGAACTCAATTCTATCCTTAGTATCACAGGACAGTCCCTTCCTCACTATCCCCCCAACACAAATAACACTAATACAAGCTTTACCCTCAAAACAGTTTCCACCACTTCAATCAAAAGCATGCTCTCCAAACTAAAAACCTCATCAACAGCAGCCGACCTACTCCCCAGCTATTTCTTGAAACTCACAGCAGATACTATTGCTATCCCAATCTCCACTCTCATAAAGAGATCAATTGTTGAAAACTATGTGCCCAAACTCTGGAAAATATCCTATGTTGCACCTATACAGAAAGGCGGGGCCTCCACTGAACTTAATAACTACAGTCCCATTGCTTTACTCTCCCCCCGGCCAAAATCCTAGAAAAATGCATCCATACCCAGATGCTAAACTATCTCCTAGACAGCAACATCCTGTCACCTACTCAGCATGGTTTCAGACCTGCCCATAGTACCACTACAGCCCTCCTCTGCTTCACAGACACAGTAAACCATCTCAAAAATGAAGGCCTACAAGTGTCAACTTTTTTTTGGATATGTCCAAAGCATTTGACACAGTCTCACACCAAATCCTGCTAAACAAACTAAACCAATATAATCTATCAAATTCAACTCTTACCTGGTTCCAAAGCTACTTAACTGACAGGTACCAAGCTGTGAAATGAGAAAATTATCTCTCTCCTCAGCTGCCCATAACTATAGGAGTCCCACAGGGTTCTATCTTAGGACCACTACTATTCACAGTCTTCACAAATGACCTCCATACCTCCACACAACATGCATCTATAATTCAGTATGCAGATGACACTACCTTAATCTGTGCAGCACAAAACATTCCCACCCTCCTGCAAACAACTCAACTAGCATTCTCTGACGTTGAAAACTACCTTACCAAAGCCCAACTTATCCTCAGTCCAAAGAAAACTCAGCTTATGATTATAACCAGTTCTAACAAAAACACTAACAGTCAATTCACTATCTACTCCACAAATGCTACTCCAATTGCTCCAGTGGCACAGGCTAAGCTATTGGGAATAACCATAGACTCCCACCTAAAATTTGACAGTCATCTCAACTTAACTATTAAAAAAATACATGCCAAACTGGGGTCACTCTACCGTATCAAACCATTTTTTACCAGCAACACAAGATCAGCCATTGCTCGCTCCCAACTTCTATCCACCCTACTCTATGCATCTCCCATTCTGACTAATCTCAACAAAACTGAACTAAGCAAAATGGAAGCTTGCTATAACAGAATTGCCCACTTTGCTGCAAATTGCTCATATAGAACTCATCACTGTACTACTTTGAGACAGCTCCACTGGCTTGAACTGCCCAACCTCCTAACCTACAATCAGCTCTGCCTCTGTCATTCTATCTATTACCTCCCCAATAAGTGTCCTGCCCTCCAAAACCTAGTACAACATCACTCAGCTAAAAGGCCTCTTAGATCATCAAGCAAACTACTACTAGAAGTCACCAACAGCTACAATAGCTTTGGAGATGCACTATATAGTAGTTCAGTGGCTAAAAAATGGAACTCTGTCCCTACTAGCATTCAAAACGCATCATCCAAATCCTCCTTTAAAGAGCTCATCAGGCAACATCTCAAGCAAAGTTGGCAGTGCCATGATTGCTCCCCAGGCTAGTGAAAGCGGATAACATATACATACTAAATCTAGAGCACTTGATAATAGTTTTCAATCTTACTCACAAACACTGGCTAATCTACAATGTATGTACTGTACCTGTGTACTATGCATGTATTCTATCTATGTTCCAAATTTCAGTTGTACACCACAAATCTATTAATTACCTTTATTTTTAAAATTAATATTTTTTGTTTGTTCACTCCACTGTAACTGTTTATGTGCCGCATACCACTGTAAAAACATGTCTCTTGTAATTTGTGTGTATACTGATCATGTCTAAATAACTAAATAGGTTCATAGGTTCATAGGTTCATACTAGGCTATCTGCCCGAGGGCATTTACAAGCCTAGCCCATCGTTTTGTGGCTTAGGCCACCCCTTTAGTATGGGGAACTATACCCATTATTTTTCTGTGCCTCTGTCGAGCAGTGACACTGAGGTAATCCCTGGGGTATATCTGCGATCTCCCATCCATTGGTCAAGATTTCTCTTGAACAAGGCCAGCGAGGTGCTCTGCCTCACATGTACCGGGATTTTGTTCCACAGCATAGGGAGTCTTTGGGTGATGAATCTATCCCTCCAGCACGTCCTATTAATAGCCGTGTCAAGGTTTAAGTCTCCGCCCTTGTGGCTCTGGTGGATCTAGATTTTGAGGTGAAGCATATTCATCAAATCTGGGTTTGACATGGCCTTGTATGTTAGGCAAAGGTCACCTCTGAGCAGCGGTGGCGACTGAATAGAGCTGGAGTTCTTTCAGTCGGGCAGCATAGGACAGATTTTTGAGACCCTTTATCCTTTTGGTGAGGAACTTTTGTGGCCTCTCCAGCTGCTGCAAGTGTCGGGTCAGATACATTCGAATGGGGCATTGTACTCAATCATTGGTCTGATGAGTGATGAGTAAAGGAGACTATGACCTCCCTTGATCTAGATGAGAATCCTTCATGATAAGGTGGGCAATGTAGAAGGTCTTCCTAACTACTTTAGCTACATGGGTGTCGAATGACAGACTACTATCAACCTGGGTCCCCAGGTCCCTGATAACTTCTTCTGTGCTCAGTGGATTGCCACCTATTTGGTAGCTAGGGGTAACCTTGTTTTTCAAGGGTATGACTATGCATTTTTGGCATTTAACTTTAGGCCGTGGCTCTGGCACCAGTTATCCGTTTCTGTGAGACCCTTCTGAAGGATATCTGTGTCAGATGTGTTTTCTACTATGGCCAGTTTGCAGTCATCTGCAAACTTTGTCAGCCATAACCCTCCTGTGTTTGCTTGTACTTGGAAAAGTAGATGCCAAACAAGAGTGGGCCCAGGACTGAGCCCTGTGGGACACCACTTGTGACAGGCTTTGAGTCTGACATGGCCAGCAGCTCTGACCCTGTGGGTTCTGTCACTCAGCCAGTTTGCAACCCATCTTGTGATGTATGGGTTGACATTTAAGCTGATGAGTTTTTCAATGATACCGAATGGGGTATTGTATCGAAGGCCTTAGCCAGATCGAGGTAGGCTGTATGGACTGCCTTTCCCTCATCAATGGCTTTGGTGACTGTTTCAAAAGTCAACCAAGTTTAAAAGGCATGATCTGCCTTTGACAAAGCCAAACTGGGTTGGATCCAAAGTCTGCAAATTCCCTATGTCTTTATTTATGAGGTCCATTATGATCCTCTCCATGGCTTTGCAGATAAGGCTTGTCAAGCTAATGGGCGGTAATTTCCAGGGTCGGTGGAGGCACCGCCTTTGTGAAGTGGTACCACAGTTGCAGTGCGCCACTCCTGGGTGCGTATCCAGAGGTAAGACTTTGATTAAACAGCTGTCCTAGCTGTGGGTTTAATTCCTCATTGAGTTCATGGAGCACACAGCCGGGGACACCATCAGGTCCCATGGATGCTGTGTTTTTGCTTTGGAGAGAGCAGTTCTCACTTAGGCTGGAGATGTTTGGGGGCTGCAATCGTTTGGTATAGATATCTCTCCTTTGGGGGAGGATGGGGAAGTTTGCACTGAACCTGTCAGCCAGTATGTTGGCAATGTCTGTAGGATCAGTAATCTTCACATCATTTTGAACTAGCTCTGAGCATATCTGGGAGTTTCCTCCCAGGTTTCTAACATAGCTAAAGAAGGCCTTATGATTGTCTTTTGAGTCTTTAGCTATTTTTCTCTCGAAATTTGCTTTGGATGATTTTATGAGAGCTCTTAGTTTTTACTTATAGTGATCAAGGGTGTCTTACCTTTAAGGATTTTGCTCTATCTCGTAGTAGCTTCCTCCTTTTGTTGTAGAGTTTGTTTATGGCTGGGGTCCACCAGACTGGATGCTTGCCTTTGGTACAAAGAGTCTTTGTTTTGCTTGGGATTGCCTTATCCATGCAGTCCTGCAGGTGCTGGTAGAAGGCATTTGTAAGTGATTCAGCGGCTTGAGTACTGTTTTCCGCCTGGGCCTTAAAGGAGACCACACTAGTCTTTAGAAGTGTGAAGTCGGCTTTGAGAAGTTCTTTACTGTGGTCTTTTTATTTCAGGTGGGGTGGGATGAGGACCTCCAGCGAGATTAGTTTGTGGTCTGATCTCACCAGTGAGGGTACACCGTGTTGAACATTGTGCTCCCATGTTCGTGATGATGAGATCAAGTATGTTATCTCCTCTTGTGGGGATGGTGACTAGTTGTTCCATGGCATTTGAGTTTATGAATTCCAGGAACTTTTGGGCTAGGGTGTTTGGGCTTGAGTAGTGTTCCCAGTCTATATTAGGGTAATTGAAGTCACCTAGTATGATGGTGTTTGGTGATACATTTATCCCCTCTAGTGTTTTCAGGAAGGCCATGTGAGGTTCCTGAGTTTGTGAGGGTGGCCTGTAACATGCTACAATTTGCAGAGCAGTCTTGCCTATGGTTAATTGCACCTGGATGGTCTCCGATGCATCGTGCGTTGCCACCAGTCTTGAGGTGTGGGTGTCCTTGATGAATATGGATACCCCCCCTCCTTTCTTGGTATTGTCCAGATTTTGGGGCCGGAACGCATGATATGAGGTAAAACCTGATAGCGCCGGGGTGCTGTAATTTTTCTTTGTGGAGCTTTTCTCCCCGGGCCTCTGCTGAAAAAGGGCCTTTTCGGCTCAGTCAGACACCCCCGGTTAACAAATGTAAAATAAATAAATAAATAGGTCTACTCTATCACAATAAAAAATTTCTCACCGACCACATC
Source organism: Protopterus annectens (assembly GCF_019279795.1). Taxonomy (NCBI): domain Eukaryota; kingdom Metazoa; phylum Chordata; order Ceratodontiformes; family Protopteridae; genus Protopterus; species Protopterus annectens. Next base: position 1,407,082,102 of record NC_056745.1, read on the forward strand.
AAAATTGCAATTGCCAGAACTCACCTATTACCCACCTTATTGTATGCCTCCCCCATACTTACAAATCTCTGTAAATCTGACCTAAACAAACTTGATAGTTGCTACAATAAGATAGCTAGATTCGCTACAACTTCACCCATTAGAACACACCACTGTGACTGCCTAAAAAAACTCAACTGGCTAGAATTACCATGACTGCTCCAACTCAATCAACTAGCATTAGCCCACAAAATGATAAACTACCCTGATAACACACCAGCCCTACAAAATCTCCTTCAACCCTATACCACTACCTGAACCTTAAGGTCTAGCACACAAAACCTCCTCAAAGTAACTAAATATAACAATGAGGCGGGTAAGTCTGTCTACAGCCACTATATATCAAAAACCTGGAACTCCCTTCCTGCCCACATAACTGAAGGCAAATCCCCCACACAGTTCAAAAACCTAGTCAAAGTTCACTTTGTGAATAACAGACTATGCTCTTGCATCCCCCCTGGCTAATATGTCATTTCTGAAATTTCACCTTACTTAATTAAGACTGTCAAACCAACCAACTCAGACCTCTGTACCCACTTAACACTGTTAAACAATTGCACATCCTGACTCTCTAGTAGTTAGTGTAAACTACCACAGGAATGTTGTGCTTTCCACTATCTCCTAAAGTTAATGCCTATAGTACCAAGTATATGTATCCTAACTCTTAAAATAAATCTTATATCATACTGATGTCCTTCACATCTATATCCAGAAACACCTGCTCTCATGGATCTTTCCGTCTTCTCTTTTTCTTTCCCTTGAACGTATACTATTCCAAGATTGTCATGCTTTGTGATATCTTCAAAAGCTAATAGTATATAGTAACAAATGAATGTATCCTAGCTACTAAGAAATATTGTATGGCATGTCATGTCTTTACATTTTTGTCTGTAATAAAATGTACTCTTGGAGCTTTTCTCCCCGGGCCTCCACTGAAAATGAACTGGCATCCAGTTGGACACTCCTGGTCTACAAATGTAAAATAAAATAAAATAGAATAAAATAAATAAATAAAAAAATAGATAAGACCACAGTAAAGAACTTCTCGAAAGCCGACTTCACACTTCTAAAGACTAGTGTGGTCTCCTTTAAGGCCCCCGAGCCGACGGAAAACAGTACTCAAGCCGCTGAATCACTTACAAATGCCTTCTACCAGCACCTGCAGGACTGCATGGATAAGGCAATCCCAAGCAAAACAAAGACTCTTTGTACCAAAGGCAAGCGTCCACTCTGGTGGACCCCAGCCATAAACAAACTCTACAACAAAGGAGGAAGCTAATACAAGATAGAGCAAAATCCTTAAAAGGTAAGACACCCTTGATCACTATAAGTAAAAACTAAGAGCTCTCATAAAATCATCCAAAGCAAATTTTGAGAGAAAATAGCTAAAGACTCAAAAGACAATCATAAGGCCTTCTTTAGCTATAGAAACCTGGGAGGAAACTCCCAGATATGCTCAGAACTAGTTCAAAATGATGTGAAGATTACTGATCCTACAGACATTGCCAACATACTGGCTGACAGGTTCAGTGCAAACTTCTCCCCTCCCAAAAGGAGAGATATCTATACAGCGATTGCAGCCCCAAACATCTCCAACGCCCAAGTGAGAACTGCTCTCCAAAGCAAAAACACAGCATCCATGGGACCTGATGGTGTCCCGGCTGTGTGCTCCACCTAACTCAAACGAGAATTAAACCCACAGCTAGGACAGCTGTTTAATCATAGTCTTACCTCTGGATCACGTGCAGGGAGTGGTGCACTGCAACTGTGGTCCCACTTCACAAAGCGGTGCCTCCACCGACCCTGGAAATTACCGCCCATTAGCTTGACAAGTCTTATCTGCAAAGCCATGGAGAGGATCATAATGGACCTCATAAATAAAGACATAGGGAATTTGCAGACTTTGGATCCATCCCAGTTTGGCTTTGTCAAAGGCAGATCATGCCTTCTAAACTTGGTTGACTTTTGAAACAGTCACCAAAGCCATTGATGAGAAAGGCAGTCCATACAGCCTACCTCGATCTGGCGCCTTTGATACAATACCCACTGGTATCATTGAAAAACTCATCAGCTTAAATGTTAACCCATACATCACAAGATGGGTTGCAAACTGGCTGAGTGACAGAACCCACAGGGTCAGAGTTGCTGGCGCCATGTCAGACTCAAAGCCTGTCACAAGTGGTGTACCACAGGGCTCAGTCCTGGGCCCACTCTTGTTTGGCATCTACTTTTCAAGTACAAGCAAACACAGGAGGGTTATGGCTGACAAAGTTTGCAGATGACTGCAAACTGGGCGCCATAGTAGAAAACACATCTGACACAGATATCCTTCAGAAGGGTCTCACAGAAACGGATAACTGGTGCCAGAGCCATGGCCTAAAGTTAAATGCCAAAAATGCATAGTCATACCCTTCGGAAAAACAAGGTTACCCCTAGCTACCAAATAGGTGGCAATCCACTGAGTACAGAAGAAGTTATCAGGGACCTGGGACCCAGGTTGATAGTAGTCTGTCATTCGACACCCATGTAGCTAAAGTAGTTAGGAAGACCTTCTACATTGCCCACCTTATCATGAAGGGATTCTCATCTAGATCAAGGGAGGTCATAGTCTCCCTATACTCATCACTCATCAGACCAATGATTGAGTACAATGCCCCATTCGAATGTATCTGACCCGACACTTGCAGCAGCTGGAGAGGCCACAAAGTTCCTCACCAAAAGGATAAAGGGTCTCAAACATCTGTCCTATGCTGCCCGACTGAAAGAACTCCAGCTCTATTCAGTCGCCACCGCTTGCTCAGAGGTGACCTTTGCCTAACATACAAGGCCATGTCAAACCCAGATTTGATGAATATGCTTCACCTCAAAAATCTAGATCCGTCAGAGCCACAAGGGAGACTTAAACTCGACACGCTATTAATAGGTGCTGGAGGGATAGATTCATCACCCAAAGACTCCTATGCTGTGGAATAAAATCCGTATATGTGAGGCAGAGCACCTCGCTGGCCTTGTTCAAGAGAAATCTTGACCAATGGATGGGAGATCGCAGATATACCCCAGGGATTACCTCAGTTTCACTGCTCGACAGAGGCACAGCAAAATAATGGGTATAGTTCCCCATACTAAAGGGGTGGCGTAAGCCACAAAACTATGGGCTAGGCTTGTAAATGCCCTCGGGCAGATAGCCTAGTATGAACCTATGAACCTATGAACCTATAATAAGATTCCATAGTATACATTTGTGAATGAAACACAGTTGTTGTTGTTATGTCTTTCGGCTTTTCCCAGTTAGGGGTCGCCACAGCGGAACTCCAGTCCGCTAATGATTGGTAGTTGATTTTTACATGCCGAGTTACCAGCCCTGATGCACAACCTTCAATGAAGGTACACCCATTCATGCATGTCTCCATACAGAAGATGCTCTAGCCGAGAATCGAACCAGACAGCATCTTACTGTGAGGCGACAACGCTACCGCAGCACCACCACCACGGGAATGAAGCACAGTACACTACTTATTTATTTATTTTATTTTTATTTTGCATTTGTTGACCGGGATAGTCTGACTGGATGCATGTCCATTTTCAGCAGAGGCCCGGGGAGAAAAGCTCCATGGGTAAGCAGATACAGCATTACATAATACCAGCATTACATATTACAAACAGACTATTTACAGAGATTACATAAGTAAGCAAGTTAAACAAGTTCCACAGGTTGGAGTTAATCCTGAGCGCAAGTCAGGATTAAATTAAATTACACAGTAAACTGGTTAACAGATTTTTACACATTCTAGAGAGAGTTAGCCAGGCTTGATACATTGACATAGCCAGTTAAGTGACAAATGTTGTTTGAGTCTAGTTTTAAATTGAGTTAAGGTGGAAAGTAAGGTAATATCAGCTGGAAGAGAGTTCCAGGGTCTACTTACAGAGTTTGCAAAGAGAGAGTCACCGGCTGTGTTATTAATTTTGCTAGTCTGAATTAGTAGTTTGTTAGAGGATCGAAGCGGTCTAGGATTGTTATAGGGGGTGATGATATTTTTAAGTGCAGGAGTATTGTCCGGATTATAGAGGATTTTATAGGCCATAATCAGTTGGTTATACTGGATTAGGCTGGATAGTTCAAGCTACCCAAGCTGATTTAGATTGATGCAATGATGTGTCCTAAATGGCAGCCCAGTGGCAAACCTGGCAATGTGGTTGTAGCAAATTGAGAGTTTGTTAAGGACAGTCTTGTTTAAATTCTAGAGTAGAGGGGATGCATACAGAAGGGTTGAAAGAAGGTGAGAGCGAGCTATGGCAATTTTAGCTGGAGGGGTTAGGAAGGCTTTTATTCTGTAAAGTGACCCTAGTTTTTTATTGATGGTTTTGAAAGTTTGGTTAACATGTAGGTCGAATTTTAGATTATTGTCTATAATGACACCTAATAGCTTTGTAGAGGTGTCAGGGGAAATTATTGTGCCATCATTTGAATGTATGGCAAAGGTGAAAGCAGTAGACCTACGTGTTGGTGAAAATAACAGCATTTTAGTTTTTTTTGGATTTAGGATCAGACGACATTCAGAAAGCCAGTTTTCTATTGTATTATAGGTGGTCTGGGTAGCTGACCATAACTCTATTGGAGATGTGGCTGAGCAAATCAGAGTAGAGTTATCAGCATATTGGATACAGCTGATTTTTGGGATGGCAGCATAAAGGTCATTAATGAAGATGGAGAACAGCAAGGGCCCTAGTATAGAGCCTTGTGGTACTCCAAGGGTGTTAGGTAGAAGTTAGAGAGGTTGTTCTGCCAGAGGACAGCCTGCCGTCGACCATTCAGGTAGGATTGAAACCATTGAAGGGCTCTAGTATCTAGACAGAATGTTTGCAGGGTGTGGGTTAAAAGTTGGTGATCAACCATATCGAATGCCTTGGGAAGATCCAAGAAGAGGGCTGAGGATATATAATTATTGTTGCGATTATGGTTTATGGTGTTGGTAAAGGCTAGGAGGGCTGAAGTAGTGCTGTGATGAGGATGGAAGCCATGTTGAGTGTCTGCCATAAGGTGATTCTGGATTAGGTGGTGCATGAGTTGTCTATGAATACATTTTTCCATAATCTTTGCAAGTGGAGAGAGTATAGCTATTGGCCTATAATTGGAGAATTCAGTAGAGCTGCCTCCTTTGTGAAGTGGGATTACATAGGATATTTTCCAGATGGTGGGAATTTTAGCTTCTACTATGGTTCAATTGATTAGTATTGAGAAGGGGTAAGCAATAGCATCAGATGATTTTTGTAGGTACTCGGCAGGGAGTTGATCAGCAGAAAGTGTAGTGGGTTTTAATTTTTTGATCAAGGTACGGATAAATTAAGTGGCAACTGGTTGGAAGCTGAATGTGAGTAAGTTTCTAGGGGTGCTACTTTCAGGACCAGGGGAGCTAAGAGCTAGTTGGCTAGCTAGGGCTTGAATTGTCTCAGTAAAAAATCGGTTAAAACTGTCAGAAACATCTTCAGGGGTTTTATCAATAGTAGCAGCAGGGATTGGGGTTGAAGTTTGTCCAGGATGTAGTAGATTATTTAAACCTGCCCAAAACTTCTGAGGGTTATTTTGATTTACTGTCTGTAAATTACAGTACTATTGATTTTGTCTTGTAAAATAGATTTTTTGGTTTCGTTCCTGGATTGCCTGTATTTAATGTGATCTTGGAGGTCTTTAGAAGAACGCCATAAAGCCCATGCTTTGTTTCTAAGGGTAATTTTGAGTTTAGACTCTTTAGAAAGCCATGGAGCAGTTTTTGCCTTGGTTCTCTTTGAACGAACAGGTGCATGCAAATCAAGGATCTCAAGGAATTTGCTGTTAAAATATGCTACTGCTTCCTCTAAGGGGAGGTGTTTTAGAATAGACCAATTACATGAGTTTAGTTCTTGTTGGAATTTGGCAGGGTCAAAGTTTTTATTGTTTCTAACCTTTCTGAGTAAGGGTTGTTGGGAATTAATGGCTTTGTGCTTAATTACATATGTGAGAAGGTGATTGCTTAGGCCATCAAGGAGGGTACCAGAGGTGTACAGTTGGGGTGACTATTTATGAGTACCCAGTCAAGTATGCTTTCTTTTTGGTTGGGTTTACCTATCCTGGTAGGGGTGGATATGATCTGTGTAAATGCATGCAGATTAACATGGGTGGATGGGGATTCTGAGAAACAGGTGCCCTAGTCTATGTTAAAGTCTCCAAGTAGTAGGGTTTCTTGGGGGTAGTGACATGATAGCCAGTGCAGGATATCTTCAAGTGTTGATATATTGTTACCTGGGGGAATGTACATACAGATGATATTAATGCATTTATTTTTATTAAGTTGCAATTTGGTGGCAAGAATCTCTGAGTTATTAATCTGAGGTGGTTGTATTACATATATGATGACATTCAACTCAGATTTATAGAGAACAGCTACCCCACCCCACCCCCCCCCTTCCTCAAAGCATGATCGAGCCTGTGTATGTTGTACCCAGGTGGTAACACTTCATTGTCTTAGCATAGTACATTAGATTATTTTTACAATACTAATACTAATTAAGACCGTTTCAGCACAGGTAGGTAAACCTCTATTAGTAATAGGTGTTATTGCCAATTGTTACTGGAATAGTGATAGTACCAGCTTATGTCTTGGTTTAGAGTGAAGCAGTAATTTAACTTGAACAAGTTTAGTTGAGAAGGAGGAATTTAGTGAGGTAAGATGGGCATAAGTAAATGTGTATTGTTTGATTGCTCTAGCCTGGTGACCAGTCATGGCACTGCCAGCTTTCTGTCAGATGTGTAAATGTGTATTGATTGATTGCTCTAGCCTGGTGAGCAGTCATGGCACTGCCAGCTTTCTGTCAGGTGTTGCCTGATGAGTTTTTTAAAGGAGGCTTTAGAGAATGTGTTTTGTATGCTAATAAAGAGGGTGTTCCATTTTTTTGCCACTGTATTACTGTATAGTGAGTCACCAAAACTATTATTGCTGTTGGAGACTTGTAATAATAATTTGCTTGATGATCGAAGAGGCCTTGTGGTTGAGTGCTGTTGTACTAGGTTATTTAGGGCAGGACACTTATTGGGGAAGTAATATAAAGCGTGGCAAAGGTAGAGCTGATTATAAGTCAGTAGGTTAGGTAGTTCAAGCCAGTGGAGCTGACGTAGAGCAGTACAATGGTGGGATTGATATGGACAGTTAGTAGGAAAGCAGGCAGTTCTGTTGTAACAGGCTTCCATTTTGCTTAGGTCAGTTTTATTGAGATTAGTTATAATGGGGGATGCATAGAGTAGAGTGGACAGAAGTTGGGAGTGTGCAATGGTGGCCCTTGTATTGTTGGTGAGGAACGGTTTAATGAGGTAGAGAGATCCTTGTTTGGCATGTACTTTTTTATGGTCAAGTTGATATGGCTGTCATATTTTAGGTGGCAGTCTATGGTTATTCCTAGTAGCTTCACCTGTGTCACTGGTGTGATAGCGGTGGAGTTTTTAGGGTAGATGGTGAACTGACTGCTATTGATATTTCTATTAGAACTGGTTATAATCATTAGCTGTGTTTTCTTGGGATTGAGGATAAGTTGGGCCTCGGTAAGGTAGTTTTCTACATCAGAGAATGCTGATTGAGTAGTTTTCAGGAGGGCAGGAGTATTTTGTGCAGCGCAGATTAGAGTTGTATCATCTGCATACTGAATGATAGAAACATGTTGAGTGGAGGTATGGAGGTCATTTGTAAAAATTGTGAAAAATAGAGGTCCTAAGATAGACCCCTGCGGGACTCCTGTAGTTATGGGTAACAGAGGAGAGATAGAATTTTCCCATTTCACAGCCTGGTATCTGTCAGTTAAGTAGCTGTGGAACCAGATTAGAGTGGATTTAGATTTAGGTTATAGTGGTATAATTTATTTAACAGTATTTGATGGGATACTGTATCAAACGCTCTGGACATATCCAAAAAGAGAGTTGACACGTGAAGGCCTTTATTTTTAGTTGGTTTATTGTGTCTGTGAAGCTGAGTAGAGCTGTAGTGGTGCTGTGGGCTGGTTTGAAACCGTGTTGGGTAGGGGATAGAATATTCGTATCTATTAGGTGTTTTAGTACTTGGGTATGAATGCACTTTTTTAAGATTTTGGCCAGGGGGAAGAGTATTGCAATGGGTCTGTAGTTGTTAAGTTCAGTGGAGGTCCCTCCTTTTTGTATGGGAGTTACATGGGATATTTTCCAGAGTTTGGGCAAGTAGTTTTCAGCAATGGATCTGTTTATAAGTGTTGAGATTGGGATTGCAATAGCATCTGCTGTAAGTTTTAAAAAGTAGCTAGGGAGTTGGCCAGCTGTGGTTGATGAGGTTTTTAGTTTAGAGATCATACTTTTAATGGAGCTGGTGGGTACTGTTTTGAGGGTAAAGCATGAATTAGTATCTATGGTGGGAGGGATGGTGAGGTTGGAATTGTTCTGTGGTACTAGGGATAGAATTGAGATCACAAAGTGGGAGTTGAATTGTGTTTCAATAGGAAGTTTTGTATCAGTGTGGTTGCTTTGGGGGTATCCTTTTGGGTGGGTTTTAGTAATTGGTTTGCGCTTTTCCAGAATTTCTGGGGATTGTGTTGGTATTTCATTTGTAAGGTAGCATAGTAGGTTGTTGTTGTCCTGCCTAATGCACTTTTTTGCATTGTTGCACAGCTCTCGATAGTTAGTTAGTCTTTGTATGTCCTTAGTTCTTTGATAGTAGAGCCATGCAGTGTCTCTGGACTTAAGGATTTGTTTGGTTTCTTTACTGAGCCAGCGGTTTTGAGAGGCTCTAACCTTAACCTTATGCAGTGGGGCTACACTGTCTAGCTGATGAAGAAATGTTTTGTTGAAGTAGGCTACAGCCTGGTCAAGTGGGACGGTTTTTAACTGGGTCCAGTCACAGTTGTAGAGTTTGAGGACCTCGGGACATAAATCTTTTGTGTTGATTTAATTACAACATTCAGTCTTCCTGAGTACAAACCTGCCATCAATTAAAGAGACTGATCAACCTCAAATAAAGTTCAGCTATCCTAGTAGGATTTTCCTGACATTTACTTAGTTGCCTGCTACAGCAAAAGCCATGGTTTGCAGAGAGCTTACAAAGCATCAAGGGGATCTCATTGTTGAAAGGTATCAGTCAGATCAGTCAGGAGAAGGGCACAAAAGATTTTCCACAGCATGGGATATGCCATGAAACACAGTGAAGACAGTCATCAAAAAGTGGAGAAAATATGGGACAACAGTGGCATTGCAAAGAACTGGACGTCCCTCCAAAACTGATGAAAAGACAAGATGAAAACTGGTCAGAGAGGCTGCCAAGAGACTTACAGCAACACTGAAGGAGCTGCAGGAATTTCTGGAAAATACTGGTTGTGTACCATATGTGACAACAATTTCCTGTATTCTCCATATGTCTGGACTATGGGGGTTGCAATATTGTATAATTAAGCTTTAGCTAATGAAGTAGCATTCTTACTGAGCTGTTAACCAAAGTATCTGCAAGTGTGGCAAGCCTAGACTCACCTCCCACTCCAGATGGTAATTCTGCAATTAGTTCGGATAATCCTGTTCTTGGTACTATAATTTTATTCCTATCCATTTGCTTTCAGTCTATCCATATTTTGTCTTTTTGACTGCTTATTTATATGTGTGTTTGCCTTTCTGTCTGTCTGGTTATCCAGTCTTCTTTATTTTTTACTGACTGCTTCTCTATCTGTCAATCTATTACTGTTAATCTACCTTTCTGATGAGCGGTGTATGCCCATTCTTAACTAAGTAAAGTGTCTTAAAAGTAAAACACGAGATGCTATTACTATTAATCAGGAATAACAATGCATGAACTTTGCATTTCTGAGCAAACTAATGTGAATAACTTTAAACTAAACATGAGCATAGCTTATTTTTATCATAAAAGTTGTTCCATAGTCAGTTGTCTAAAAATTATTTCAGTCTTTGTACAAATGTCTTATATTTCTCTTTAGAGAAGCAAAAATTAAAAAAAAAAAAATCTAACATTTTGAACATGATTTTTTTATCACACAAAGTTATCACATTTTAGACTGCGGTGGTGGTGTTGCAGTAGCGTTGTCATCTCACAGTAAGATGTTGTCCTGTTCAATTCTCAGCTAAAGCGTCTTCTGTGTGGAGACATGCATGAATGGGCGTACCTTCGTTGAAGGTTGTGCATCAGGGTTGGCAACTCGGCATGTAAAAATCTACTGCCAATCATTACCGGACCAGAGTTCCGCTGTGGTGACCCCTAATCGGGAAAAGCCGAAAGACACAACAACAAAGCTATCACATTTTAACAACAACAACAAAAAGATAAAATCTAAATCCCATACAGAAACAAGTGGGATGGATGAAGTCCAGAGACTGGTTAGTAATTTTATTTGTGCTGTGGAAATGGGTTTTATTTGCGTGTCTTAGTTGTGGCTGCACTGCTTAAGAGATTACATGGATAACCCAGGTATTATGAGATCCCCAAGTGCAATCAACAGGGTAGAAAAAGCCACAGTGCTGAACTTCACAAGCAGATGTTAGGGGTAACCAAGAGGAAGATGAAGACTGAACTCTTCAGCTTCAGTTGTCTGAGGTTCAACCTAGGGATGACTGGAGTTCCTCTATAGGGAGTCACTGTTGGCATATTGGTCCAGCAGGGATGCCATTTTTGGGGTAATATCTCCTTCTTTGAGTTGGTGTGACCTTAGAGTCTGGTATTTGGGTAGGGGGCTTGCCTTGTGAAAAAGAAAAAAACAGCTAAAAACTATTTTTGTGCTAATGCAGTTTGGGAATTCTGATCCTCAGTTCATTCAATATTATTTGCTCATAGTGGAAATGATGTTAATTCTTAAGCTGGAGTACCTCAGGGAATTTCCCCTTCCCCAATGTGCATCAGTCTTAGAATAATGCAACTAATTATATGTAAATTGCTATACCCACTACTGAAATACCTGTATCTAAAAAGAAAATGTGAATGGCATACCTTTACTGACAACAACCTATAAACATGGTTGATGTTCTCAGAACGAGTGGCAAATTAAATTGCAGATTAAATGGTGAGCTTGGGTCTTGGGATGGTTTAAGCCATAAGCCCACCACACTTTTTTAGGAAGAATGAATAAATGCATGTGTTCTTTTGAATTAAGCTTCCTAATTGTTTCAATGTATAATTATCTACCAGATTGTTTAAAATTATCACTGACTGTTGGGGAGATGTGGACAGCATCCCCAACCCTCTACTCCTAGCCCACACAAACACAACATGTGAGGGATGCAGCTATATTAGAAACCTTGAATCCATGCTCTCTCACACACTGTTTGGTACAAATGACAATGAGCGGGTTGCCAACATGCACACTTCACCTCCTACTTCACCCAAACCCGCATCACACATACCTACATATGCACATGTCCTTAACAGAAACATACCTACACATCAGACACCTCACAAATACAAACACAAGCATGCTGCACATAATACTATTTCTACAGAACAGTACACATAATAGCTCATGCACCACTGTCTCTGCTCAAACCCTAAGGCAAAAAAATGAAATCAAACATATTAACTAAGGTGATTACATCATGAGACACATTGATGTCCCTCTCATCAGGCTACATAAGGGAAAGGTCATGGTCAGCTGTCTGTGAGGTGCCAGGATATGCCATATCACACATACACTCAAGTCTGTCAACCATACTTCTCAATCCTACCAAATTCCTTGGTAATCACTGGTTCTGAGGACAAAATAATGCGGTGCCAGGAATTTCTGGGGCGGGCGGGAGTTTCAAATCAGTTATGATAACATTATGCAGTGCTAGACAGTTGTGACTCAAACTGCATACTCGTCTGACAGCTTCTGCTCATAGTTGCATTAAGAAAGACTGTGTTCTGAGTCTGACTGTATTTATGCTCCATGAATGTTTCGTATCCAGATTCCACTTTCCGAGTAGTTTTCTTCTCTATTGGCTCTTCAGCAGCTTGCATCATGTGTGTGCGAGTTCAGTTGTAAATGCCGGCATCAGCTTAAAATTTTAACTGGAGGGAAAAGAATGGCAGGTAATGTTCAGTCAGGGCTCGGGAAGTAGTTGCATGAAGAAAGTGTGGAGTCAGGTTATGGACGGAATCCAAATGAGAAGGACCTGATGAGAATTTGTTCGTGGACCACACAGCCTGTGAATGCCATGCTCTGCAAGCGGAGGGAGTGGGTTTGGGAATGCAGTGGTCAACACAAGCAAGAGTCCCTGTCCCTTATGCCAATGCTGCCGATTGGCTACCCCATCCTGTGAATAAGGCTGATGTTGCACTGCTGTGCTGCACTTGGAGTGATAATCACATCATGGGAGAGGAGGAAGGTAAGGTAGGTAGCTGAGCTGGGCAGTGGGGGCAGAAAGCATTTGCAATGTGACACCTGTTGAGGGGGAAGAGGGCAAAACCCATGCAGTCAATGTAATTTGGCGGTCAGGTGAAATGAATGAGCAATTAAAACGCCCGTCTTATCCTTGGTATTTTGTTCTTGTGAAGAAGAAATATATTGCTGACACTTGAGATGTGATCATGTGAAGCACATGATTAGGCATCCAGATGGAAACTCCAGGAAAGGGGGCATACTCTGTTTAAAGGGACAATCCCAGCGTTTCTTTGTTTACATTCTGCAATGTTTACCTTGAGCAGTGTGTAATTCTGAGCACGCTCGAAACTTTTCTGTGTAGGATAGGGAGAGGGTTATCTACAGGACGTTTCAGCCTTTTAATGACAGTCCTTCTTTTTTCCTGACATACTCACAACACCTTTTAGGTTGAGCCATTCATTATTTTAGCTTGTGGCTTGTTATTTTCAAAGAAAGTTATCTTCTAAATGTTTAATGACCTGCCTTCTCCTGACTTCTAGTTTCTGTGGAAAGGATTAGTAAACAGTTATTCAGTCTTTTTTGAGTTGTTAATTAGCTTAGCCAGTGGCTTTTGTCTTCATCAAATAATAGATTGTATTACCTGCTGCTACTTCTATAGAAAGCATGTGTGATTTAACTCACAAGCATTAGTACATGGAGTTCTGTATTCCTTGCATTTCATGTTATTTGATGCCTACTTTGGAATCCACGTTGAATGCATTTTGTAGTACAGGCATTGCATCTTGCTAAATTACTGGATTTGTTCATTGTCAGTTTTTACTCTATGTATTTTAACAATATGTGCAGTTTTTCCAATTCAAAATTAGAATGAAAGCATTTTATAATGTGTCTGGTAGTACCGTTCTCCAAAGGAGTATTATATAATTTTTTTTCTGTTGTTTCACTTGACCTATTATTATTTTTTGTGCTGAGGTCTGCATTTCCAAGTATAGCTGCAGCCTGTTGTTTCATTAGTTTAGTTATTAGTCTTACAGGCTGCAATCCAAATGTCTGTACTGGCAGAGACTATACAGCCAAATGACAACACTGCCACTTTATTTGACCTGTATCACGTACCTCTCTTTCTTATCACCGCAGTAAAATAATGAAAGCTAAATGTAATATTTTCTTCAGTACATGCTCTTGACTGACTCCTCTACTTGTTTTCAACAGTTTCAAACAGTGAGCTTCCCATGAGTGATGCTTTCATACCTCGCTGCTGTCCACCAGACAGGTTTACTCTTCCTTGAGGAAGATGATTTGGTCCTGTCAGGTATTACTGTGGCCATACAGCTATATAGGTGCTCATATAGTTTTTTTGGTGTAGGTCTGGACATTAGTGCTTGATTCAACTGAAGGGATGGTGGCTGTGAAGCTGCTTATACCTACTCATAGGAGGTTGTAGTCAGCTTTGGAAAAGTTTTTTTTGTTTGACCCTGACAAGGGGGTGGGGGGTCAAGAGAGATGGTGACTTCGAAAGTGATTGCTTTATACTCAGATCTTACCAAGGAGGCTGACACTGTAGGGATGCTACAGTGGCTACTCAAGTTGGTTAACACCAGGTCCAGGATATTTTCACCTCTTGTGTGGGTGTCAACCAGCTGATCCAATGCACTGGCACTGACGAAGTCAAGTAATCTCTGGGCATTCGTGTTTTAGCTAGAATAGGTCTTCCACTCTATGGTTGGGTAGCTAAAGTCACCCAGGATCAGGGTAGAAGGTTGAATCTTGATGGATTCAAGTAAGTCCAGATAGGTGGAGTGGGCCTCCTGAGTTATTGTTGGGGGTTTGTAGCTAGCTATGATTTGAATAGGTGTTTTGTCAATAGTTATCTGCACCTGGAGTGTCTCCTGTGTGTCATACTGTTTGACCAGCCTGGAGGTGTGCATGTCTTTGATAAATATTGAAACTCCACCTCATTTGGCTTTGTAGCTCTAAAAGGTAGGACAAGACCTTGTAAGGTTTAACTGGCCTGATGGGTTTGCCTATTTTTAGGGATGAAAATGCTTCCATGGTGGTCTCAAGTACAGCCTTTGAAAGTTCTCTGCATTTAGACTCAAACCGTGGATTTTTTACATTCTCTTCCTTGGATCTCAGGTTCGTTAAGTTGAATTTTTAAAAAAAAATG
>NC_056745.1:1407131543-1407226543 GCF_019279795.1 Protopterus annectens
TATAAAAGTGTCCCTAATTGGTTGAGAGCTGTGTGTGTGTGAGTGTGTGTGTGTGTGTGTGTGTGTGTGTGTGTGTGTGTGTGTGTGTGTGTGTGTGTGTGTGTGTGTGTGTGTGTGTGTGTGTGTGTGTGTGTGTGTGTGTGTGTGTGTGTGTGTGTGTGTGTGTGTGTGTGTGTGTGTGTGTGTGCGTGTGTGTGCGTGTGTGTGTGTGTGTGTGTGTGTGTGTGCGTGTGTGTATGTGTGTGTGTGTGTGTGCATGTAAGAGGTAGGCAGCATACCTCTCAGCTAACCATTTTTTTGACCCATATTTTTGGTCTGTTCCTCATAAAAAAGGCTGAAGTTACTAAATAATGACAGACATTTTAGTTTCAGTCTTCATATCCTTTAGAAAAATGCATACTAACACAAATCCAGTTATTTTCTAAGTTTATGAAAGCAATATCTATACCCCCAGATTTAATAAACTCTGTGTAGGAATAGTGCAAGCCTTACATGGATTTATATAAACCAGTGCATACCAACATTATATATTCCCCATTCGGAAGGAGGTATGGGCCTCCTCGAAAATGATTGCATGTGTAGATCTGTAATTTTGGGACTGCAAACATATCTGCTGACCTCACCAGATCCAAATGCAGTGAATGTTTTGAAACATGAGGAGAGTAAGTCTGAGATGACTTCTCTGCTTAGTTTAGAAGAAGCATATTGTCATCAAGCAGGAATGGAAATCAAACCAGAAGAAGATAAAAATCAGGCAGCAACTCAATGTACCAAAAAAAAGAAAGTATACAAGATGAAGGATCAGATGAGAAGGCAAGAAATGTGGGAAATGCATAAATATAGTTGCAAGTATGGAAAACTCTTGGAACAGCCTCATGTTGATCAGGACCAAATGCAGGAGTGGTTACGGAGAGATTAATTTAAAACAAAAGATGAAAGGTTAATATTGGCGGCCCAAGATAGTGGACTAGGTACACTGGTTTACAAAGTCCATAGAACTTAATATGAAGAGAGCACTGTGTTTCTACATCAAAGCCTTTTTATGAGGACTCGCTGTGCATTCAGATGGCATTATCTGTTATTACTTGCATTGTGTGTTCAGATATGTAATATCTTACATTTCTATGCCAGTGTTTTAAAGCTGAACTATCAGTTACTTCTTTCAAGTAACTGGATATAAGGCATGAAAGCATCTTAAACTTATTACCTTCAGATGTCCACTTTTGGGTTTTAACATGCTAGTTTTCTATGCATCACATCGTTTTTTATGATTTCATATGCTTTTAAGATTACACCATGTAGGAAGTATGAATCAAAGTGGGATTTAAGATAACGATCTTCATATAAAATCAGTAAAAGAAGCAACCTACCCATTAGGACAGTAATATGCTAATACACCTTTTAAGTGTTCAGCATTACAAAGAAAGAATGTTAGGCATTCTTCTGTGGCTAAATTAACACTGACCAGGGGTAAAGCTTGTTCCACCAGGGGTAAAGCTTGTTCCCTCCAATGCACCCATGGTTTGTGTTGTTCTGCTCCTCATGTTTTTGAAACATGTCCACTTAAGGTTTTGAAAACATCAGCACTAAAATCCTGATGACTGTTACTGTTGCATATTCCATAATTCACCTGGAAGACAGGAACTTCAAAACCTGCTTGGATCACTACTGTTGGGTACAGCAGTACATGAGATTGTACAGCTGCTTTCATTACAACACAGTTTTACAGCAACTCACCAACAACTAGTCCTTTAAATGGGACAGTGATTATAGTCAGGTTCTAGATTACATTTCCATAATGCTTTATAGTGCCTGTCACAGTGTTTACTGACTGACCAGGCTTGAATGCACTATAATAAGAGGCTTCAGAGAATGAGCCTAGCAATGGTGGTTTTGTTAGATAGCAACAGTGTGCACATTAGGTATTGTACAGCCATGTAAATCATGAGACAGATGGATTATTGTTCCCTCTACTCGTCACTCATTAGACCCATTATAGAGTACAATGCCCCTTTTCATATATACCTCACAAAACATCTACAACAACTGGAAAGGCCAGAGAAATACCTCACAAAGAGGATTACCAGCCTCAAACAGATGCCCTACGCAGACCGTCTCAAAAAACTGCAGCTTTACTCGGTCGCATATCACCTACTCAGAGGCGATCTCTGCCTAACACACAAAGCTATGTCAAACCCAGAGCTTTTAGACATGCTCCACTTAAAGAAATCCCAATCCCTATGAGCTACACTCTCTAGGGACCTAAACCTTGTCACCACAATAAACAGAACATGCTTGAGGGATAGATTCCTGTCCCAGAGACTTCCCATACTCTGGAACAAACTACCTATCTATATCAAACAAAGCTCCTCATTAGCACTCTTCAAGAAAAATCTTGATGATTGGATGGGACATAGGAAATTCACCCCAGGGAGCACTTCTGTGGCTCTACTCGACAGGGGCACAGGAAAATAATTTTCTTGGGTGTCGAAAGCCAGGGTACCTTTTGGCTAGGCTTATATAGGCCCTAGGGTCAATAGCCTAGTATCTGCCTATGAACCTATGAACCTATTATTTTTTTTTGAAAACTAGTTAAAGGATTAGAAACATAATATAAGAATAATTTCAGTTCTCAGGGAAACACATTTTTTCGCATAATTATATACTTTCAGGATAGACAGTATCTGGCAATACTGGGCCTTCCAGAGGCAGTGAGGTTATCCAGTGTGGTGTCAGGCCTGAAACACCTTTATATGATTTGGCATTGCTCAGTGCCTTCCACTTTGTTGTGTTCTGTGTTTACATTGTGACTAAGAAAATTCACAAAGCTTTAGCATCTGTGCCTGCTCAGCGGTATTAAATGTTAATACAGATAAGCAATGACAGACTTATTATTTTCCAAGTGTACAGACGTGATATACACAGAACTGTGTATCTGCAGTCTGTACTACATGTATAAATTCTATGTCTACCTTAAGGGTTCATTAGCAATATATTAATAGTGGTATTGTGGTACAACACTAGTTGGAACAAATGTGTGACTGATGGACTATAATGAGAAGATATACCAGTCATAATGTGTATGCACCTTTATGGATAAAAGTATCTGACGTGAAGACGCATAGCCAGGAACAGTTTTAATATTTTTGGACAAAATAGCTAACTTACTTCCTGAGAAGGTCATCTGGACAAGAATAAAAGAAAGGATTACTTCATCACGTGGTGTTAAAACTTCTGTAAGTAAGTTCTGTCTGCCTGACCAATCACATGCCAGCACCTGCTGTATATTGTACCACAATCTTGCAATTCTAAAGACTTTCACTTCAAATGAGACCGCTAGAAAGCAAATGCTTTCACTTTTTGACCAAAGAGAAAAAGATATGAATGAGAACATTAGTGGAGATTCTATGCAACTGCACGGTGCCAGTGTGGAAATAGAAGGGATGATACTGTCTAGATGTCCACAAATAGATTATCTGAGCCACAGAAAACATGTAGTATTAAGTATCAAATGGTCAGGTGGCAGGCAGTGTAAAAACACATACTGGAAACCCAACATGAATAGCCTGCTAGTACAGCTGTGAGATGGCAAGAAAGTGTATTAGACATTTGCTAAATCTGTCAAAAAATGCAGTAAGATATCTAGTTACTGATAAGCATCCATGTCTGTCCTCCAGACTAAGTAAAGTAATGTGCTGAACTGCACTGGTAAACTGATAGAGGCATCAGTGTACAGTATGAATATAGCCATACCAGTAAGCAAACTTGTCCTATAATGCACCTGCAGAGTGAATCTGGGAACAGTAACATAGCAGAAAACTGACTCCCAGAGTACACAAATGTAATGAGATGCAAATGAGTGATGTTATACTGAAATGGTTAATGAGGCCAGTGCAGTACAAAAAGTCCACTAAGTACTACTCACTCCTACTGTCCGGATAAACACTATACACAACTACTGTCATGGAGACATGCTGGGTGTTTGAGAGAGAAAGAAAGAAACAAAGAGAGAGAGACAGACAGAGAGAGAGAGGGTCATCTGCACATGGCATACTCTGTGGGAATATACTTCTACCTGTCCAGCCTGTATAACACACTGTTTGAATACAAATGCACACTACAGACATGAGTCAAAGCTATTCTTCACTAGTCCTTTCCCTCACTTCACTTTCACTGAATTTCTGAGCACTAATTGCATGATCTGTTATCTATCTGACAAACCCACTAATGCACCTAAATGCTCAATGTTCAGCATCGAACAATACATAAGTATCTTTTATACTGTGATAGCTGCCTCTACGTTCACATGAATGTAGTCTACTAAGCAGTTTGTGTACTGGCTTATTAACACATTTCAGTTAATGCAGTTTGTCATCTTCCTGTATTATGTTATTTTACTTTTTGTAGACTTCTTTACTGCTTATTTCTTTAATGAATGTGACAGTTGGTTACCCTGCTTTTCTTTTCTGTTCCATTCTTGTCTTGTAGAAATTTGTTTTCTTCTTTTAGAATGGCAGTTTTGGATGTAACATAATAGCAGGAACTTATGCTCAGTTTCATAGCTAATCAGGCAGGTCCTTAGATAATATCCATATTGTAAACCAAACCCAAGTCAAAGGATATCTTGGTCACTTCACTGACCAATGCACAATTCATGGGCAAAATCCTCTGCCTGTCACTCATGATTCTTATACCACAGAGTGAAATATATGGCATTTTGAACAGGAGTTCAGTATGAAGTATGTTTTAGTACAATGCTTTGTATCCTACCATGGACACAGCAAAGTGGTAAAGGAGTGCATTGAATTGTGCAGTCACACTTTTAGTATACACTTTGGTACTTAGTAACTTAAGCTCTGAGATGTGTTTCTACCCCATTTCACTAGAACTAGATGGGAAATTCCTTAATAAAAAGTAAACATTTTATTTCATACCTGTCCACATAATTATGCTGATTCCCTCACTGACATCATGCAGGAGCTTGCATGGGGCTGCACCCATTAAAGTATATGGATGCAGCTGTATGTACCCCCTCTGCTGACATCACCAACAACAAAGATAAATGAACTATTTGGTGATATCACAGAGGGATAACAGCATTTTTCAATGTTTTTTTATTTTAAGGATTGGGCTATAAAACAGGTATGAATAGCAAGGAAGTGCAGCAGAGCACTGGAGACACCACAAACTATGGTATACTTTGTCACTTTAGGGGAGGGTTCCCCTACTCCTAGTGTTTTACCCTGTGCCACTGCCTGCCTCTCTCTCTCTCTCTCTCTCTCTCTCTCATTCTCTTGCTATCTCTCCAGCAGCAGCTATGTATTTTTCTTTTCAATCAGCAGCAACTTCCTTCCCCAGTCCAGGCTCCGGGACTTCTACAAATTTCTTCTTTGGCATCTGTATCTTTCCCTTAAAAAGGAGGAATATGGAAGAGTCCTGAAACAGATCTACCTTTCACAAATAGCATATTTACCAATAAGGATAACTATATCTGTGTGCCTCTATCAAATTATGTATCACATTTCTACACACAGACACACATACTCACCTATATATGCAGTACCATGGTAATTATCCAGTAATTTCACTGGATGCTGACTTTTGCAGCTGTGAGTAAATTGCCTTATAACTTTCTAGGAAATAGTCCTGGACTTTATGTCTTACTCATGGCACAAAACAAAATGCACAAAAAATAAAACTGAGAACAGCTGAAAAAGCTCTTTCTAAAGAATTCACATATTGACAGTATTCTGTCCTTCCTCCATCTCTAATATGTTGGCATTAATGGCCTTAGTCCTATTTCAAAGGCTGGGAAACAAAAAACATCCTAATTCTGTGTAGTGGGAGATATAGACATAACATAACATCTATGGTTATAAGGAGAATGTAAGGACTAACTGTAAAGACCTTCTATTTTGAGCATGACACTGCACTTAAAGTGCTACCTCTCACGTGGTGTCTGAATAACCATCACAGCAGTGCAGATCACATGACATTTAGTAAAATTTCTTGATCCTACTAAAATGATGTTTTTAAACTGAGCTTTATAAAGTTTTAGAACATCAGCATTTTGAATTCTATACATTTACAATTCCAAATAGTGTACATATTCATCAATCCCCCCAAATCATGACACACATCCCCACTGCAAAACTTACTACATATTCCAGTGTATTTAAACTATCCCCAAAGAAATACAAAGAAGGAAATCACTCAGCATAAAGCCTCATTCAGTAGGTTAAAAGTGCTGCATTTTTTAACCATTTGTCTATTATAACTAAGTTTGTACTGATATCTTTACAGAAAGAGTATCCTCTCTACTAATATAAGCAAAATTGTATCCAGAGGGATGTACGGTGAACCAATCCCACTTTTTACATTCTGATGTGAGATGCATTTTCACTCCTTCTCCCATGGTCCAAAATGCTGTTTCTACATACTTCTGTTTCACTTTCCTTTAGTCTATCTCCATTATCCAGAACTTCTAACTATGCACCGGCACCTGAGGGTACACCAACCATGATCATACTTGAAGCTTTCCCCAATATACTTCCACTCTCCAACAATACCACAATATATGCAATGCTGTTGCCTCATCTTCCCACACCTTCAGCACCTACTCAAATTAGCTCTTCTTTCTCAATATAAACTTTCTTCGTGTTTGATACTAGTGATACAGCAACTTCCTTTGTGGATCACCAAATTTCAGCCATTTCTCCTCCTCAAGTACACTACTCCTCACTATTCCTCTGCTGTCAAGTTCATTTTCTTCTCCTAAGCACAATGTTTATGCAACTTTTTTACTGCTTCCTCCTTAACCCAAGAATCTTTATAAATTCAACTTATCCATCCATCCATCCATCCATCCATCCATCCATCCATCCATCCATCCATCCATCCATCCATAACCCCTTTTTCCAATTTTTACACAAGGTGGTTAGGGTGTCACTTAGATAGTGACAATCATCTAGAGCCAAGGTCTACACTACCAGGTGGCTAGCCCTGCTGTGGTAGTTCTTCCACACCACAAGCTTGCATGCATACTCACACCTATGGCAAATTTGGAGTGTCAAATCCATTTACTGGATTTTATTTTCTTTGGAATGTGAGAGGAAACAGGAGCACTCGGAAGAAACCCATGCGAACACACGGAGGACATACAGATTCTGCACAAAAGGCACCCCAGCTGAGAATCGAACTGGGAACCTCCTGCTGCGAGAAGATAGCACTATCTGCTGTTCCATTGCATAAATGCAACTTTTCCTCCCTTTCTCAATTCCTTGCCCCTTTGTCCAAGGAAACATCAGTCTCACATGGTCACTCCTATTTTTCTCCCTTTCCTTTGCTGCCTTCAGCTGTTCTAAAACCATTGTCACTTTTCCCTCACTGAAAATTCCTGCTGCACCTATGTCATTGATCTCATCCATTCATCCAATGACCTAATGTCACTTGCTCCCATTTACCCCCCTACTGAGATACACACTCACAAACACTTACACATGCAGCTCCATCCATACAGACATGCACAGACCCCCAAACACAACCTGTCTGCCAAATTCCCTAACACTTGCAGATGTTGATGAACATAAAGCTTTTGTCCTGGATCATTAAGATGAGCATCTGTGAACAGTCATGTTACTTTATACAGCAGAACTATTGTCTTTATTATTCGGCTGTTCACAGACTCGGATCTAACACTAAGTGACCTAAGCAGATAGAAAGGTATAAGAGTGTGTGTGTGTGTGTGTGTGTGTGTGTGTGTGTGTGTGTGTGTGTGTGTGTGTGTGTGTGTGTGTGTGTGTGTGTGTGTGTGTGTGTGTGTGTAATGCCCTATTGTAGAGCCCAGTCTAGTAACATGACTTATTCAGGTTCAAATCTTATACTTTGGTTGCAGGAGGCAAGAACCTTAATCCCTCCTTAATCCTTTTCACCAACCATTGTCAAGTCAATGTGAATTTGTGTCAGTCATTAAAGTTGCTGAAATGGGTATTATTTTCATAAATGGTTCATGCATTTTGTTTCACTGCTTACTGCAAAAAATATTCCATGTGAAAGATTTAAAAGGCACTTTAACAAATATTGTTGTTTTAGACAAGAAAGGTTATGTCATTAAACAAGAAAGGTGAATTAAAGACCAGTTGTATTTATGAGTAGTCCTAAAATATATGCAGTGGCCCATGGTCTGAAAATAGTCTTGGGACCAAGGTACACTTAACCCAGCATCGGCCAGCTGTATTTTCAATTAATGTGAGCTTCAAGGGAAGTGAAGTTTTATTGTTATTGATGCTAAATCTGTTTTCAATGTATAACTGTTATATCTTGTTTAACAAATGGCCAGCAGTGATTTTGCTATAAAAATTTTGAAATCAGTGTTAGTGGTGCAACAGATAGCACACTTGCCTTTGGTGCAGAAGGAATGTCTTAGTGGCATGCAGACATTTATGTCTGGTTAACAAGTGGTCTAAAAATATATTTCAGGGTTGTACCATTTCCAAGGTAATTGAATTTGTTTGTGAAAGTTTAGCAAATGATGTAATTCTAGATTTTGTACATTATAATATATTATAGCATTTATGAAAAGACTATTAATGCAATGACGATTATCACTGTAAACAGTACTCCTCCTGATAACAATGCTATTTATACAATTTGAATAACATTTATTGTTCACAGAATAATTACGTTTATCTTATCCTTTTTAAGTTGATTTTTCCAAGAGTGTAGACTGCTAGATGTGTGACATTCCATACTACAAAAATGCATGATATAATTTGGGCAATTAGCACAATGGTGAGAAAATATGATTCAGAGACAGGTATGGCCATAATGAGGAATACCTCAGTACTAGCTCATTAGCCCATCTCAGAGTCACACACCAGTTATCTCTGACCACATCACTGTACTGTTTTTCATAGCGGCCATACATCATTTTTACCAAACACACCCCTTAACTTCACACACTCATTCGGACCTCAGTGAGTGCATATGCATACAGAGACACACACACACACACACACACACACACACACACACACACACACACACACACACACACACACACACACACACACACACACACACACACACACACACACACACACACACACACACACACACGGTCTCTCAAACTTCCAGGCATTCCTACACTTACTCACATTCGCTCATCAACAAACTAACAAACACACAGTAAATCATAGTAAAAAAAAAAAAAAATCACCCATTCGTCCCCATACACAAATATCAAGATTCTTGATTCCCTGCCTAACCCACCTAGTACAACTACCCAGACAGACAGGCAGACACACACACACACACACACACACACACACACACACACACACACACACACACACACACATACTCATGCATATTTGTACCACTTCATTTATGCCCTTACAGATATGCTCACATATCCACAAATATGCATATACTAACATCTCCCCATCTCCAAATCTTCACTGAATATACCTGTATCATGAGTAATTTTATAGCATTGAATAGGTGACCATCATGCTATTATGTTGGTCACATTGACTGCCTAGATCAAAATTTTACTCAGCTGAATGATTCTGTCATTCAGTAAGCCAGGCATATTGGAACCTGTGGATATTTCCAGGAGAGAACACATGGCTAAGTAGCAATAGCCACTTTCATTGACTGCCATATAAGCACGTAGCTCTGCTGACAAGACTACCTTCCATACTGTGGCCTTTGCAAGGGGAAAACCTTGAGGATAGAGTTGTCTCTGAATTGTAAAGGCTTAGCCACAATAGGGAAAATGTCTGAACTAAGGCTTCCCAAATCATGTTAAGCCTTCCTGAATACCAGCATAGATATAAAGATGGAACATTAATATCTGTTAGTACAGAAATCAGAGAAAAATTTTAAGTTTTATGAAAAGTTATATTATGACATCCAAAAAAGAGGAAGGGTATAGCTGAATGAATGAACATTCCAAATAAAGTACGACATTCAGGTGACAAGGTCCTGTTAGAGAGAAATGTATTAGAAGAAGGGATAGTCAAAACAGTAATACAGCTTAAAGTCAACAAAGCTGTTGGTCCTGAGGACTATTAATCTGAGATCTGTGTATAGTTAAAATCTTTATGTTGGTACGTAAGAAGTATTCTTCAGACAAATACCATACATCTTTCTATTAATAAAGCAAAGAAAGCAGGAATAGTGATCCAACCCAGGTATAAGGGAGTCACAATAGGTAAGGCAACATTTTGATCTGTTCTCCAATAAATATAGATGCTAAGATACTAGTGGAATAGTTCCCAAATAGGTTAAAGTATAGGCAAAAATGTTAAGTGCAGGACAGGGGAACTCTTCACAGAGATGATAAAGTTCCGATAATTTGTAGATTCTAGCAAATTCTAAAGACATCTGTGCCATTACAGGTGCAGAAGTTGGAGTTTTGGTCTTTTTATAAAATAATCCATTTTGTCTTCATAAACTAGACCTTCATGAAAGCAGGAGCAGATTTCAGAGTACTGTCTTACATGGGTAGAAGCCTTATATAAAAATGTCAGGGTTCATTTATTATTCGATGAGAAGTTCAGGGGGAGGTAAAAAGAACAGCACTTCCATCTCCATAACCTGTTCTGTTATCTCAGACACAGTACCTCTCTGCATTCAAATGTCTTCACCACATACCCATAATAACGTACATCATTACCCTCCTTCCCCTTAGTCATAATGTGGGTTTGGACACCTTACTTTTTAGCTTCTTTGGCATTATTCTGTCACACACTATCCCATCATACTCTGTGTCATTTGGCTGCAGCCTCCTCTGATTCTAGCTTTGACCTCCCCATTCAGACTTGCCTTCTTCTCAACCACCTCTCCTAGATACTTGAAACTGTTGTCCTGTTCTGCAATCTTTCTCTTCAGTCTCAATGTTTTGCTTCTTCTGATTTCCCCATTTGCTGCTATGACAACTGTCTTGTCTGTACTCAGTTTCATTCTATGTGGCATCCATTTTGTATTCATATCCCAATCGTTTGCTGAACTTCTGGTTCACAGTCTGCTTGCAATGCCACGTCATCTGCCTACATCAGCTTTACTGACCTGTCCCCTCCAATCAGTTTGCTAATGTAGTCCATCACCAGTATAAACGACAGTAAGCTCAGAGCTGACCTTGATGCACACTCAAGCTCATTGAGAACTCCACTGCAAGTCTGAATACTGTTAGTACTTGTGCCACTGGGTTCTTGTACCTAGTTTGCACTAATTCTATCAGCATTTCTGGGACTTCAGTACATTGAAGGACTGCCCGAATCAGCTTTGCCATATGGTTTCTCCAACTCTGGGAATGCTCATTTGGACTCATCCCTCATCTTTAGCTTCTTCTCCACTATCTGTCTCACTACAAACATTGGATTGACCATGCTACATCCTGATCTGAATCTAAACTGGTCATCTCCCATCTTACTTTCTATTTATCTATCAGTCATCCTTTTCTGTACTTTCTTGAAGTGTGACAGGAGTTTGATGCCTCTATTCTGCCTGCAGTAGTAAATGTGTAAGTTAATAGTATAAAAGCCAACAACATCAGGGAACTTAATGTGAGATGATGCAACAAAGGACAGGGTAGCAAAATTACAATCTTTTGCATCATTATACATGCTTAGACTGCAACCATATCTACACTAATCTATGAATAACAGCAAATTGGTTGAGCTCCACATATAAATTGCACAAACACAAGAAATCAATCAACATCTCAGTCTTCCACTGTGTAGGCTGATTGTCTGTGACTGCAAGTTGTCTGTATTATGCAAACCAAGTGTTTGATAAACTTTGAGACAATAAGTTTTGTCATCATGGACCACCGTGACAACTCGACCTAAGCAGGCTAATGGGGAGTAATGTCAATAAGAACCTGAATTTGTACAATTGTAGAGCATATGTGCAGAAATTCTTATAGGTAAGTCATGGCTAAACTCTCACTTTCCTGGATTATTAACCTCAAACAAGCGTCTATATCACGCTATTGAAATCTTACTACATCAAATCAATAAAGGTCGAACTTTATTGATCGAAGCAGTAAAATATCGAATAACATAATAAAAAAAAAATCAATAAAAAAAAACTAACTAGCGTAGGTAGGGGGGCAAGCCCCCCTACACCCCCCCACACACACCCTACTTAAATATACCAACTCCGAGACCGCACTACATTGAGGTAAATGGAAATCTCCCCCTTATGGAGATTTCCTTTTACCAGCGCAATGTTCTGAACTTTCAACATTGTCATGCCGACAATATCGTATTTGATATTGTCAGCTTACGACAACGTGAAGTAGACCCTCAAACAAGACTGGACTAGTCTAAACATACACAAAGTGCAAACACATACACACATGCACAACCAAATAGTCAACTAAATCCATCTAATCAGGAAAGAAACTGACCAACCATGATGCATTCAGTTAAATCAAACAGAACTGAAAAAAAAATAAATCAAAAATAGTGGATGATCCCATCCAAGAATAAGTAACCACCTACATCAACGTTAAAATTAGAAACTTTTGAAATATGCAAATAAATAACATGTTACAATGCCTTACTGTTTAATAAAGAAAATACAGCAGAAGTACACAAAATACATAATTTTTACTCACTTGTTCCTCACCAGCCACCCCACAGAACAGGAGCTGAAACCAGTGACTTATCACAGAATTATAAACTCTCAAAAATAAAAGCTTGCACTTACATGTAGCACCCAGCACCTGCTTGGTGTATCTATGGTTTACACAGTCAGCTGGTAGTAGTCTTCCTCTACAAAGATGACAATTTCAAAATAATTCCCTCAAAAAATTAACAATGTAGGCAATATGCATGTAGCAAGGCATGGCTCAATGGGACTATTTCTCCTTTTACCAGAGAAAACATTGCAGGAAACTCTCCTCAAGCTTTCCACTCTGACAG
Organism: Protopterus annectens; assembly: GCF_019279795.1. Lineage (NCBI taxonomy): Eukaryota > Metazoa > Chordata > Ceratodontiformes > Protopteridae > Protopterus > Protopterus annectens. Next base: position 1,407,144,479 of record NC_056745.1, read on the forward strand.
TGTTTTCTAAACTGGGCCACAAATCCTGCAGGAAGTTCAAAGCATTCCATACCTCCTACAGAGATATACCCCATCAATAATGGCTTCTATGCCACTTTTCATAAATAGAAATTACAATCCCTTAATTGTGAAGTACTGATAGAATGGGAATCTGTCAGACTTGAAGAATGAATCTCTGTCTCCAACAGCTCGTTAATGTGAATGGGGACATTTTCACCAGTTTTAACTCACTGAGATGAATGAAGAAGTTTTTACCTGCCTTCACACCTACTGTGGTACTGTCTTTACCACAGAAGTTTTGTTTCAACTGAAGATTCAAGTGATTAATTACAGAAGTTTTGTTTCAACTGAAGATTAAAGTGATTAATTAACTCCAACACTTTGATAAGAACAATGAGACCGCGTTTATAGTAAATCTATTAAAAACTCAATTACTATGATTTTTCTTACCAGGTAGTATAACATTTCATGAAAATCCTTATAGTAATTATACAACGTTAGTCAAAATGTAGGTACGGATGTAATTCATTAATACATTGCGGCTTGCTTGTGAAGACTGAGATGAAAGCTGACAACAAAAGTTTAAAGCCCTGCATATGGGCAATGGTGATACAGACTGACTGGCTACTTCAGCATACATTGCAAATGATCATATTTTACTATGATCCATGTGGATAACTGTACAATCACTGTCCCTGACTAACACATGGCAAGTGATACCAAAAGTCATCATTCCTCTCAGAAAATAAACTTGATCAAAGATTTCTCGTCTGTCTTTCGTGAATGACTTAAAATAATATAGTTCATCAGATGAGTTGAAAGCACAACTGCAGGTGATTAAAACTTTCTCAGATGATGCCAAAAAGTCCATTGTCATCCTTTTTGGTAAAAACTCTGTACCCATGAACTACCACATAGGCGGTAGTCTACTTAACACCAAAAGTGTGATAAGAGACCTTGGGACACAGGTGGACAGTAGTCTCTCCTTTGATAATCACATTGCCACAGTAGTCAGAAAATCCTTCTACGTGGCACACCTCTTCACAAAAGGTTTCTCATCCAGGAAAAAAGAGGTCATTGTTCCCCTCTGTTCATCACTCATTAGACCCATTATAGAGTACAATGCCCCTTTTGGTATGTACCTCACAAGACTCCTACAACAACTGGAAAGGACACAGAAATACATCACAAAGAGGATTACTGGCCTCAAACAGATGCCCTAAGCAGACCATCTCAAAAAACTCTAGCTTTACTCTGTCGCATATCGCCTACTCAAAGGTGATCTCTGCCTAACATACAAAGCTATGTCAAACCCAAAGCTGTTGGACATGCTCCACTTAAAGAAATCCCAATCCCTATGAGCTACATGCTCTAGAGACCTAAACCTTATCACCACAATAAACAGAACATGCTGGAGGGATAGATTCCTGTCCCAGAGACTTGCCATACTCTGGAACAAACTACCTATCTATATCAAACAAAGCTCCTCATTAGCACTCTTCAAGAAAAATCTTGATGATTGGATGGGAGATAGGAAATTCACCCAGAGGATCACCTCTGTGGCTCTGCTCAACAGGGGCACAGGAAAATAATTTTTGATGGCAAAAACAAGGGTACTGTTTGGCTAGGCTTATACAGGCCCTAAGGCCAATAGCCTTGTACCTACCTATGAACCTGTGAACCTATGGTAGGAGTATCTGAAGTCAAAATATGATCTCACTGTACTTGGTTGAGTGAGAAAATGGGATAGACCCAGGAGGAGTGTTCAAATACAAATTTACAGGATGGGGCGAGCAATTCAAAAGCCACCAAGATTAATATCAAAACTAGAACAGAGAGGGTGGGTGGGAAACTAACTGCAGAGACAGAGAGAGACCACAGTATTCAATGAAACAATTAAATACAGTTGCCTTGCTTCATTTACGCTTAATGTGCCCTTTTTGCCCTTATATTTGTTTTGCTCGTTTAACCTCTTTCCGTGCCAGTTATACTTTTCTTGTTCGTTTTAATCTAAAAATGTCCATTTTGCTTTAGACATGCTCATTGTACTCTAAACATGCCCTTTTTGCAATTCTAAGGTAATTCCAACCCCCTTATGTACTTTTCTGATGCTCGTTTTATCAAATCGCTTAATTTTAAACATTTTGTTTAATCAAGAAACCTTTCATGCCTTTAGCTTGTTTAAAATTGTGGTTTGTGCCTTTGTACTGTTCCATTTTATCTTTTTATAAAATAAACTGTCCGTACAAGTTTTCATTACCTTTTGGTTATTTTCTGGCTCTTTTTCATGCTCATTTCTCTTAGTTTACCTTCACTATTAACACTGCACCTCATAGCTCTGGAGAGCAGTCTCTGGAATCCCGGTTCTGACACCATGTCACTGAGTCTAGTCAGGATACAATAGGTGAGACGCCATGGGTTCTGTTCAACCAGCTTTATTATGTACAAACACATCAGGATTGAGGCTTATTAACTTTAACTTAGGTAAATGTATATACAAACTAGCTATTACACTCATACATGCTCAGTCTCCGACTACACTATCAAAATGGCACTGAGATCTGCACGTGCTCGGTATTTATATGCATGGTCGGTCTTTGAAACACTTCTTAAAATACAGCACACATGCTCTGTTTTACATTACTGTTTAAAAATGGTGTCAAAACAGTCATGTGGTATGCAAACAACTAATCAGTGCCTGTCCTTAGGTAATAGTAGGTTAAAAAGTGCCTGAACCAAAATACATTGTATCAGATTTAAGACAGAATTGATACTATATAAAACTTTTATGCTGACAAGAAGCATTTAATGTTAATATGGTCACTGAGTCCAGGATATTTGTCAGCTCTTAACCTAATTTGCCAACAAGATTCTTGGCACTCAAGCCATACCTTATCTTCTTCTTTTTCAGCTGTTTCCATTAGAGGTCACCACAGTGGATCATCTGTTTCCATTTCTTCATGTCCTTTGCATTTTGCTCTGTCACACCAACCACCTACAACCCAGCATCTCTCCTCAGCACATGTCTAAACCAATGCAATCTCGCCTCTCTGACTTTGTCTCCAAACCATCCAACCTGAGCTGACCCTCTAATATACTGATTCCAAATCCTGTCCATCCTTGTCACACCCAGTGTAAATCTTAACATCTTTAACTCTGTCACTTCCAGCTCTAACTCCTGCCTTTTTGTCAATGCCACCATCTCCAACCCATACAACATATCTGGTCTCACTACCCTCTTGTAGACCTTCCCATTCACTCTTACTGGTACCCGTCTGGCACAAATCAGTCCTGACACTCTTCTTCACCCATTCCATCCTGCCTGTACTCTCTTCTTTACCTCTCTTTCACACTCACCATTACTCTGAACTGTTGATCCCAAGTACTTAAACTCATCCACCTTTACCAAGTCTACTCCCTGCATCCTCACCATTCCTCTACCCTCCCTCTCATTCACACACATATATTCTGTCTTAGTCCTGCTGACCTTCATTCCTCTCCTCTCTAGAGCATATCTCCACCTCTCCAGGGTCTCCTCAACCTGGTCCCTACTCTCACTACAGATCACAATGTCATCTGCAAACATCATAGTCCATGGGGCCTCCTGTCTGATCTCATCTGTCAACTTGTCCATCACTATTGCAAATAAGAAAGGGCTCAGAGCTGATCCTTGATATAATCCCACCTCCACCTTAAATGCATCTCTCACTCCAACTGCAGTCTTCACCACTGTCATACTACCCATACCAAGCCATATCAAGCCATAACTTATAATTCCCTGAAAAGTCCTCCAAATTGACAACTTCCAGTACACTAAAACTGAATTTCTTAAAATGTTTTAATACTTTCATCTTTTCTTTTTTACCCTGTCTAAACCTTTTATATGCTGCAAAACGTCACTTTCAAGAATAAATAATTGTTTTACTTTCAAAGGTAAGATTTGTGTATTACATAAAAATGTTCATCTTTGTTGCAAACTAAATAGAACAATATTTGCATTAAGAATTCTAATTTAAAAGTAACAACTTGGAAGCTAAACATGAGTTGTATATTCCTTGTTTGTGTAAACTGTAACAAAACACTGAGTTTAAGCTTCTTTCATACTCATAATGTCCCAGTTGAATTGGCTCCTTTTAAAAGAGTACATCCTTTTTGATTGTGAAGAAGTCATATAACTATAATGAACACAGTAATGTATTTCAAATAGTTCTGAAATACATCCACTTCTCTTCAACTGCCAATATTCATAATTGCTTGATAGTGATCATATATTTGCCCTTTGCTTTCACAGATATCCTGCTTCTCAAAACAGATGACCACTTACACTGTATACTTATAATGTTTACAAAAATTAAAAACACAATGGCCACAGTAATGTACTTCATCTTGTTGCTCACCTATCCATACGTTGCCCTCAACAAGCCATTTCAGTGATGATGTAATTGCCCTTTGCCTCTGCATACATTGACTGCTTCCCCAAGAAATAACTATTTTTGTGATTGTCTGCAATGCATGATTGCAAAGAGAGTAAAAGACACAGTGGACTCAGTAGTATATTTGAACTTCTGACATTCACAGCCTCTTAATCATTATAATAAATAAAATGTAATAGAAAAAAATAAATGTATCACTGCTATGTGCAGTGTGTGGTGTTATTGTGTGTCTTTGTTATCACCTTCATTAAGCTGAAATGCATTCATGCCGGGCACTTTTGTCTCAATCAGTCAATCTCTCATTGTTAATGCATGCATTACAGCTGGAAGTCACTGCAGCTTTGACTTACTTCTGGGAATAAATGTAAAGCTATAACTATATGAAGTATTACCTGCATTTCATTGTTATGTTGGTATAGGTATCCATACTATGGCTATGCCTAATGTTCTTATGCTACAGTACATTACTGTGGCCATTTCTTCTTTCCACTACTCATTCAGGACTACTTTGCTCACACTACTTGAACATCAGCATCTCTTAGAGTTATGACTACCAACATACTATAATACAAAACTGTAATGAATGTTGGCTCTAAATTTCCTTGAGTAGGAAAGAGCAGTTGGCTTTACTACATGCAACAAGATGAGATACATTATCACTGGCATTTCTTCATGACATTAGGAAGTCAAGTCAGGGTGGGCATATCCACTACAGCAAGATATTCATTGTATCTTTGAGTCACTGCTGGCAGCATGTGTAACTGAAAAGCTATATGGATAATCACCTGCATTTTGTTACTGTGAGGTCCTGACGGTATAGTTGTTTTTTAACATTTTGCAATGCATTATTGTGGCAATCTCTTTTTCCTGTACCCAAACAGGGTTATATTACATGCAAAAAAGTAGTGGGTTATATGTGCACATCCTGAGCTATAAAATGTTGTTCGTTCCTGCAGTTGTAAATATCAGAACTTTTTTGCATATTAATGCTAATACCACAGGGATCGTACCAGCAGCAGCAATACAGACCAGGCTGTTAATACAACTTTGTCATTTAAGTTATGAATATGAACAATGTTGCATATGAATGTTAACATCTCAAGAACTGTTACAACAGATACAGCTTTTGCATGATGCCATGATGTAATACATTTGCACCGTGGAAAACTCAGTGTGAGATTTATATTCTATGAGTCATTGATGATTATTGGGGCAGAATTATGGGAAATGTGTTTTAACATTTTCTTTTAATAATACATCAATTGGCTTGGCAGCAAAAGCATAAGAGCACACCCCTATGCACAAAGACAGTCGTAAAATACTTAAAAAAAGGAAGTGGGAAACATGCCACATCCTCTAGTATACAGCACTTTGTTCGTATAGTAATGAGTATTAGCAATAATTCCATATTAATAACAATGTTTTTGAAATAGTAACTGCAACAGATCAAGGTATCTAAAATCTGATATGATTTAATACATATGAACCTATGAACTTATTAAGCTATTGCTCCATGAAGATCTTTACAAACCTAGCCTTGCCTTCCCATGACAATTTTAGCCCTCATAATTTAAGTACGAGTAAACCATGCCTGGTCTGAACATTTACATGTTACCCCTATCCATAAGGGGAAAAGGGTGCTAAACCAGGGGTGAATTGCAGTTTCCCATGCATTCATCCAGATTATATTTGAATAGAGTAAGGGAAGTACTTTGTTTTACATGGAGAGGAAGATGATTCCAGACAAGGTGGTAGTCTCTGTGATACATATCTATCCCTCCAGCATGTTCTATTTATGTTGTAGAAGGGATTAAGATGTCATGACTAGGTGTTTATGCCACTGTTGCACTTGGAGATGTGTAGTAAAAATGAGAGGACAGGGTCTGTTGAGGCTTTGTAATACAAGGCAGGGATTGCCCCCTCAATAACCTGTATGATACTGAGAAAATGGATAAGGGTCTGAGACAGTCAGTGTAGTTTTTGTGATTTAGGCCTTGACCTTCTTGGTGAGAAAGTGGTGTGGATATTCAGGTTGTGTTAAGTATTTAGATTTGGATAGGTACATACTGAAAGAGGCATTATACTTAATGATTAGCCCAAGTGGTAAATGCAATAGAATGATCACATCCCTGAACCTAGACACCATGCCCTTAGTAGTAAGCTGCACAGTAGTGAGTGCATGTGATCAAAGGACGGTTTGTTGCCCACATAGGTTTCCAGGTCCCTGACTACTGGATTGATTTTCATGGGTGTATTCCCGATATAATAGTTACAGGAGACATCATGCATGCTGAAGGAGACTAGTATACATTTTTTTGATATTTAGTTTTAGTCCATGGTTATGACACCAGCTATTTGTTTGGGAAAGGCCTTCTTGGAGACTCTTTGCATGTTCTGGAGAGTTTATGATGTCACCAAGTTTACAGTCATTTCCAAACTTAGTCAGCCATAAATTCTTAACCTTTACTTTGACCACTGAGGAGTAAATGCTAAAGGGGAATGGCCAAAGCATTGAAACTTGGGATACACCCCTAGTGAGGTGGCTTTGGAGGAGACAGAGCACCCTACTCTAATTTACTGGGTTCTACTTGTGAACTACTTTGCTATTCAACTTGTTACATAGGAATTAACATTTAGTTTGAAAAGTTTATCAACAACGCCTGAATTTGGGATGCTGTGAAATGTCTTTGTGACGTCTAGATATGTTGTGTGGACTAATTTTCCCTCATGTATTTCTTCAGTAACCTTTTCAAATAAATTGTCCAGGTTAAACATGCCGAATCTGCCACTGACAAAACTGAACTGGCTTGGGTTAAGAATTTGTAGGTTAATATGTCCTTATTTATTATTTTCATAATGATCCTGTCTATAGGCTGCAAGGTTTAGTGTTTTAATAGCGATTGGCTAGTTAAAGAAGTAATTATTGGTAAGAATACTAGCCACACTTGAAGTGAGAAGTGTGAGGAAAGACTTTGCTTGTGATTTGTTAAATTAGCTTGGAATTGCAGCACATACAGAATAAGAAGTTCAGTTCCAAGCTGTACTGTATGTAATGTCTATTTTTAAATAATGCAAAATAAGATATGATTTCTTATTAATTTCCAGGAAACAGAAGGAATAAAGTGGGAACAGATTTGTTTCATTACAGCTTTGTGTATTTCATTAACGAGCCCAGAGAAGGAAGCATTTATGACACATGTGTGTTGACAAGACAACCAGTGACTGACTATAGTGCTCCCTTTAGGCAATCTGTGCTGCAGGTGGGTTACAATACATATAGTATTTTTAGGTAGTCAGACCCATACAATCAAAGCCAGATCTAGCAAAAGGTGGCCTAGCCAGCTGCCTAGGGTCTGGTGCTGGCTTAGGGTCCCAGCCACTGACATTAATTCAAAATAAGAAAAGTAAATATTAATTAAAAATAAATAAATAAATAAAAACTATTGCTGGATTTCACTGATGATTTCCTACTTTCCGCTGTTAAGAGGATGAGGTTTCCTGCTGTGCATGGTAGTTCTAGTCTTTATTTCACTGTCAAATGCTTTAGCAAATGAAACTGCGCACAGAGCAAGATACTGTCTAGGAACTGGGAAAAAAATTACATTTCACAAATGGGAGCAACAAGCTAAACAGAGATGGAGCAGTAAGCATCATCAACTTCAAACCATCTGGAGATATGTCACCACGTCACTGTTGAATGATTTTGATGGAGGACACGTTTTTGGCAGTGAATGTATGCAGAAATAAGGAGATGCAAGACATGAGTTTTTCTTCATTAGAAAGAAGAGGGGAAAGACATATGCAGCACCATTTTTGTCTTCCTCAAAATGAATTTACTTTTTACAACAATCGTTCATTGTGGTTACTATAGCAACCAACCACAATGAACAATAGCTTTACAAACTAAAGTACTGGTTTACAGAGTAGCTGCAAAGCAAGAGAAGAACCTTACCATACCTCTCAGTGTCTTAGAACACAAAATCTGGACAATGCCTAAAATAAAGGGGAACAACTGCTCTGGACAATAAAAGTTATCTTTTTACAGGGATCGTTCATTGTGGTTACTATAGAAACCAACCACAATGAACAATCGCTGTAAAAACTAAACTATGCATTTAATGAGTGACTGCAAAGCAAGGGAAGAATCTTACCATGCCTCTCTGCCTTTTAGAGCAAGAAATCTGGACAATACCGAAAATAAAGGGGAACAACTGCTCTGGACAGTAAAAGTTTACAAAGATTGTTCACTGTGGTTATTGGCTACTGTAGAAATGAACCACAATGAGCGATAGCTCTAAAAATGAAATTATTGTACGGAGTAGTTGCAAAGCATGGAAGGAACCTTACGTACCTCTTCCCAGCCTCTTAGCACAAGAAATACAGACATTTTTTTAAATCTTTGATCTTACAAACTTAGAAAGTTGATAGAATAACAGGTTTTGCATTAGTTTGCCACTGATTTGGCAAAAAAACAGAATTTTATGAAACACGGACCGAAAATGTGAGACAAAAAATCCAAACATTCAGTGATAGGACCGTAAAACCAAACTGTAGTGGACACTGGGAGTGACAACAGGACTGGGATTGGAAATATACAGGATATTGAAAAGAAAAAGGACACCATGGGTGGGAATGTGAGTGACGTGGAAAGTAGGCATGACTTTGGTGAGCTGTAGTGTGGACCCGAATTTTAAACACTGGGATTGTCCCTTTCATTTTTATTGCAATTCTGTAACAGCCTGAAATGTTGTTTCATATGTAGACATTTGATTTAGTTTAAGCACGGTCCTACTTCTACTATATTTCTGGGTTGAATGTCAAAGGTGCGAACTGATGTGTTGCTGGTAGGGGGCTTGCCTGAATTGATGGGTGTGCAGATTAGATGATTGCTTTATCCTGAGAGTTTACCTGAGTCTGCATCTGCACACTTCTGTATGCTGTGATAAGCTATTATGTACTGCCACAAGATTGATTTATGGTGAGCTAATTTCTTTCCTGCTGGTGCAGGCTGCATCATTATTAGCTGGCTGAGGGTGGTTATTAAGTTGTTGAAGGAACATGTGCTACTGCTAATGATTTATTGTATGGGTGTGCTTTAAACTTGTGCTGCATTTATCTATATGCTGTACTGTTTCATAAGCCAGGCATTTATATGTCTGCTGTACTGTTTCATAAGCCAGGAGAAGTCTATTGTGTTGCATTAATCTCTGTTGTGCATTTTATTTTATCTAGGCTACAAACAAGTGCATCTGTTATTTTATGTCCATTATGCTGCATCTATCTATCAGCTGTACTTTTGTGCATTTTATGCAAGGCTTCTCTGCTACGCATTTTATTTATCTCTGTTGTGCATTTTATCTAGGCTGCAAACAAGTGCCTCCGTTATTTTATGCCCGTTGTGCTGCATTTATCTATCTGTTGTACATTTTATGCTAGGCTACTCTGCTATGCATTTTAGTTGCAAGGCTACTCTCTGCAGTGCAGTTTGTGTGTGTGTGTGTACTGTTGTGCATTTTATGCTAGGGTACTCTGCTATGCATTTTAGTTGCAAGGCTACTCTGCTACGCAGTGTGTGTGTGTGTGTGTGTGTGTGTGTGTGTGTGTGTGTGTGTGTGTGTGTGTGTGTGTGTGTGTGTGTGTGTGTGTGAGTGCGTGTGTGTGTGTGTGTGTGTGTGTGTGTGTGTGTGTGTGTGTGTGTGTGTGTGTGTGTGTGTGTGTGTGTGAGTGTGTGCAGTGTGTGTGTGTGTGTGTGTGTGTGTGTGTGTGTGTGTGTGTGTGTGTGTGAGTTGCAAGGCTACTCTGCTATGCAGTGTGTGTGTGTGTGTGTGTGTGTGTGTGTGTGTGTGTGTGTGAGTTGCATGACTACTCTACTATGGGGCCATATTTTCATTGTCTATTCTTCAGTTTGCATTTGAAAGTTGGTATCCCACAATTTCACAAGAGTGGGTGGGGTTACACCATAATGTATGCAAATTTTATGTTAACCAGCGTACAGATTTGTACCTACTTCTCATGGGCCTTTGTCCAGATTTTTGATGTTTCCAGGTTGAGAGGTATGCTGTCAACAGCAGGTACTGTTATGACTACGTCATAGTTCCTGTTGGTGTGTACGACTTGTCTTGTACATCTCTGGACTGTATGAAGAAAGACATGACTGAGATCCTCGGGTTATGTGTCTCAGGCAGGTATGCTCTTGGCCTTTAGCTTCATTTTACCTTCACCTGGAATGATGCCTCAATACAAAAAGAATACGATTGAATTCAATAATTGGCTTAGCGCCTGGTACCATTTTAAGGGGATCCAGTATCGGTCAGCCTGGGATGACATGCTCAACAGACCTCAATGCTTTGCCAGAGATGGTCTTCATCTGTCACCCCTGGGATTTGGGCTACTGGCCAAGGCTCTTGCCATACCCATAGTGCCCTTTTTAGGTGGTGTCCCAAGGACAAAATTTACAATGTAAAAAGCCCATCTACATACAACTTTAGGGTTATGTTGTTAAATGCTAGGAGTGTTAACACAAAACTACACTCACTGGAGGCTGTCCTGACCTTGAAAGATGAAGAGATTTGTGCAGTCACAGACACCTGGTTCAAGGCTCCAGAGAGCAACACAGCCATACCAGGCTACAACTTCTTCCACATGTGCAGACCTCAAACTGAAGGCATGCAAATTAATGGAGGCAGTACATACACATCCAGATTGTTTTCACAGTATGATTCCCTGGAGACAATTCTGGTGCTATTGACTGTTTCTAGGTTACCTATTAAAGTAATTGCCAGCTACATACAGGAGCCCCTCCATGAATCATGGCACCCACTCTGCTTATTTGTATCAACTTGAATCTATCAAGATACATCCAGACACTATAGTTTTGGGTGACTTTAACTACCCACCAACTGGGAATACTACTCATGTTCAAACTCATTTGCACAAAGGTTTCTCGACTTCATTAACTACAACACCCTGCAGTAGGTGGCTGACACCCCCACAAGGGAAGCCTACATACTGGATGGGGTGCTTACCAATGAGGGCCACTGTAGCTCCCCACTGTGTGGTCCTCCCTGGTGAGATCTGACAAATAATCAGTCTCATTCAAAGTAAGAATCACATGTGACACTCCCTCCTGCAGAAAATAAAGTGTGTGTGTGTGTGTGTGTGTGTGTGTGTGTGTATGTGTGAGTTGCAAGGCTACCAAAGCAGATTATAACCTCTTAATGGATGGTGTAAATAGCTTCACTTCACCTCCTCCCTCAGACGGAACTGACAACTATGCTAAGCTCTACACCAATCCTTGATATAAACACCTGTATAACTGCATTGAATCAGCTGTACCTGAAAGGTGCAAAAGAAACTCCTCATGGAAAAGCAAACCTGCCTGGTGGATGACTGCCATTCACAGGCTTTACAATAAGAGGAAGACGCTTTACAATAAGAGGAAGACATTGCTCTCTAAGATTAGGATGGAGGAAGCCAACTAAAATGGAAACACTCCTTTTTCAGCATAAACAAGCAAATAAGGGTTGTTATGAAGTCCTCCAAATCAAAGTATGGGTCTAAATTAGCATCCTCCCCAAAGGACAACCATAAGGCATGTTACAGTTACATCTGTAACCTAACAGGAAAGGCCCAGATTTGTGCCAAACTCCTATTTAGTGACAACACATGTACTGGGGCTGTAGACATAGCTAACCTTTTGGCCAACAGGTTCTGTGAAAACTTCACTCACCTGTCCCCACCACATTTACACCATGATATCCCTATTATCTGTCCCCTACCTTGTTTCTCTAAAGAGAAGGTTATAACTGGCCTCTATATGGTCAAAAACATAGCATTTATGGGATTGGATAATGTCCCAGGATACGTCCTACATGGTCACCAACATGGATTAGTAACACCCTTGGGAACTCTTCACACTCATAGTGTAACCACTGGCTTCATCGCAGCTGACTGGAAAACAGCCATCATTATTCTGTTGCACAGAGGTGGTGCATCCACTGACATCAGAAACTATATACTATTAGCCTGATTAGCCATATCTGCAAGACCATGAGACAGGTCATCATGGGCACTCACCACAAAGATGTAGGTAATCTCCAATCAGTTGACCCTACACAGTTTGGATTTGTTAAAGTAAGATCATGCCTGTTAAACCTAGTGAACGTATTTGAGAGAGTCACCAAGGACTTGGCTGATGGGAAATTTGTGCATACAGCCTATCTGCAATTAAACAAGGCATTCAACAGTATCCTCCATTCAGACATCTTTGGCAAACTCACCCAACTAGGCTTCAACCCTTATATCATTAGAAGGATTGTTAACTGGCTCACTGATACAAGTCATATAATCAAATTAAGGGAATACACCTCCTGTAGCAGAGCTGTAACCAGTGGTGTCCCACAGGGTTCGATCCTGGGTCCTCTACTATTTCATAGGTTCATAGGTTCATACTAAGCTATCTGCCCTAGGGCATTTATAAGCCTAGCCAGAATGTGTTTGGCTTTCGCCACCCATTTTAAATTTATTTTGCTATGCCCTTTTTCGAGGTTAGTATACTGTGCCTCTGTCTAACAGTGACACAGAAATGATACCCGGGGTAAACCTATGATCTCCCATCCACTCATCAAGATTCCTCTTGAAGAGAGTCAATGAGGGACTCTGCCCAACCTGGACTGGGATTTTATTCCAGAGTGAAGGGAGCCTCTGGGTTATGAATCTGTCCCTCCAGCATGTCCTATTTATTTCAGTGCTGAGGTTCAAGTCTCTCGAGCGCATAGCTCGATGGGATTTGGATTTTCTGAGGTGCAGCATGTCCATTAATTCTGGGTTGGACATGGCTTTATACGTCAGGCACAGATCGCCTCTGAACAGGCGGTATGCCACTGAGTAGAGCTGGAGTTTCTTTAACCAGGCAGCATATGGCATCTGTTTGAGCCTTTTGATCCTCTTGGTGAGGTACTTTTGGGGTCTTTCCAGTTGCTGCAGGTGTCTGGTAAGGTACATCCCAAAAGGGGCATTGTACTCAATTATGGGCCTGATGAGGGATGAGTAAAGAGGCATGATGACCTCCCCTGATCTAGATGTGAATCCCTTTATGATTAGGTGGGCTATATAAAATGTTTTTCTAACCACTTTGGCCACGTGGTTGTCAAATGAGAGATTGCTATCAACTTGGGTCCCCAGGTCCCTAATTACTTCTTCTGTACTTAATGGATTACCACCTATGTGGTAATTTGTGGGCACTTTGTTTTTGCCAAAGGGGATGACTATACACTTTTTGGCATTTAGCTTGAGGCCATGGCTCTGGCACCAGTTGTCTTTTCTATGAGGCCCTTTTCGAGAATGCTTGTGTCGGCTGGAGAGTCGATTATGGCGCCCAGTTTGCAGTCATCTGCAAACTTGTTCAGCCACAGTCCTTCCGTGTTGGCCTGTACCTCCGAGAAATATATATCGAACAAGAGATGTCCCAGGACTGAGCCTTGTGGGACACCACTTGTAACTGGTTTGGAGTCTGACATGGCTCCAGCAATTCTAACCATGTGGGTTCTGTCCTTGAGCCAGTTTGCAATCCATCTAGTGACATAGGGGTTTATATTTAAGCTGGTGAGCTTATCTATAATGCCCGAGTATGGTATTGTATCGAAGGCTTTTGCGAGGTCCAGGTAGGCTGTGTGGATCACCTTCCCCTTGTCAATGGCCTTGGTGACTGTTTCAAAGAAATCAACCAGGTTTAAGAGGCAGGATCTGCCCTTAACAAAGCCGAACTGGGTAGGATCCAGTGTCTGTGGGTCCCCAATATCTTTATTTATGAGTTCCATGATGATCCTTTCCATAGCTTTGCAGACCAAGCTAGTCAGGCTTATGGGGCGATAGTTTCCAGGATCCGTTGAGGCACCACCTTTATGGAGAGGGACCACTGTTGCTGTACGCCACTCTTTGGGCACATATCCTGTAGTAAGGCTGAGATTGAACAGTAGTTTTATGTTTGGGTTTAGCTCTTCTTGGAGTTCATGTAGGACGCAGCTCGGGACACCATCTGGTCCCATTGATGCTGTGTTTTTGCTTTGGAGAGGGCGGCTCTTACCTGAGCATCTGAGATGTCAGGGGCAGCACTCTGCTGGGATAGATATTTGCCCTTTGGTGGGAGGGGAGAAGTTTGCACTGAACCTGTCAGCTAGGATGTTGGCAATGTCTGTGGGTTCAGTGTATTTTTGTCATTTTGGACTAATTCTGAGCATATCTGGGAATTACCACCCAGGTTCCTAACATAACTAAAGAAAGCCTTGTGATTATCCTTAGTGTCCTGTGCAATTTTTCTCTCAAGCTGGCCTTAGACAATTTTATGAGTGCCCGTAGTTTTTTGCTAATACTGATCAGTGATGCCTTCCCTTTTTGGGATTTTGCTCTATCATTTAGTAGCTTCCTCCTTCTATTGTATAGTTTGTTTATGGCTGGGGTCCACCAGACAGGACGTCTGCCTTTGGAGGATTGGGTCTTGGTTTTATTTGGGATCGCATGATCCATGCATTCCTGAAGGTGTTCATACAATGCGGTTATAAAGGATTCTGCTGTCTGGGCCATATTTTCCACAGGCCCGGGGGCTTTAAAGGATTCCACCTCGGTTTTGAGGAGTGTGAAATTTGCTTTAGAGAAGTTTTTCACTGCGGTTTTCTGGGCAGGGGGTGGGGTCGGGATGTGAATATCCAGTGAGATTAGTTTATGGTCTGATCTTACCAGTGAGGGATACACTTCTGGTCTGGAGCATAGAGTCCCCATGTTGGTGATGATCAGGTCCAGTATGTTTTCCCCTCTTGTGGGAGTGGTAACAAGTTGTTCCATAGCATTGGAGTTTATAAATTCTAGGAACCTTTGAGCTAGGGTGTTAGAGCTAGAGTAATGCTCCCAGTCTATGTTTGGGTAGTTGAAGTCACCCAATATAATGGTGTTTGGAGAGACCTTCATATTTTCTAGTATTCTCAGGAAGGCTGAGTGGGGTTCCTGGGTTTGGGAGGGTGGTCTGTAGCAGGCTATAAACTGGAAGGCAGTTTTACCCACTGTTAGTTGCACATGGATAGTCTCTGATGCTTCGTGATTTGCCACCAACCTGGAGATGTGGGTATCTTTGATGAATATCGATACTCCCCCTCCTTTTGTGATTCGGTCCAAGTTTTGGGGCCGAAAAGCATGGTATGAGATATAACCTGGTAGTGCTGGGGTGCTCTCGGGAGCCCTGGACCAGGTTTCTGTTACTGCACAGATATAGATGTTCTCCATGCTAAGGAGAGTTTCGAGTGCGTGCATCTTGAGGTTTAGACTTCTGGCATTGAGTAGCATTACTCTTAGTTTCTTATCCCTTGTGATACCTATGGAGGTGGGTTTGTCTTTTGAGCCTTGCCTAAAAAAAGCACTATGGGGCTAGCAAGAGCCTTTGCCAATATCCAAAAGCCCAGGGGTGACAGGTGCAAGCCCTCCATAGCTAAGCATCGTGGCTTGTCGAGCATATCATCCCAAGCTGACAGGCATTGGATCCCCTTTGAATGAAACCAGTACTAAAGCCAATTGTTGAAATTGATCATCTTGTCTTCATATTGTGGCATCATTCTTGGTGAGGGTAAGATGCTACTCAAGGTCAGGGTCATACCAGCCTGGGCTACCTGCTCAGAGAGCTCCTTTATGTCTCTTTTCATGTAGTCCAGGGAGGTACGTCTCAGGTCATTCACACCAGCATGGACAATGATTGAGTCATATTTGTACTTACCTTGGAGTGACCTGAGTGCTTGTGTTATGTGGCGGATCCTAGCGCCCGACAGGCTGCTCATCGTGACCCTCTCCTTGTTCAGCCTGGTGAGCGGGACATCAGTGTGCCTGATGATAGAGTCACCTATTACAAGTGTATTAAGTGTGTTGTTTAGTCTTAAGGGCTGTGACTGTTCGCCACACTGGCTTTGTGAGATATGTGTTGCACGTGTTTTGTTTTGGGGTAGCGGTTGCTTGGGTGTCTGCTTTGGAGGTCTCTGCTGCTTAGGCAGATCTTTATTTAGAGCCTCCGAGTATGTTTTTGTGTGATTATGTGTTTGGTTTGCTGTCTTGGTAGGTCTATGTGAGACTGGAATTGTAGTGAGTGTGGTTTCCTTCTCCTCCTGACTGGTTATGCCAGTACTGAGTTGAGAGAGCTTAGCCTCCAGTTTGGCTATATGGTTGCATCTCTCACATGTGTTGGAATTTGTTGGGAGGAGGAGAGGGTTGTCTGTGTACATGAAGCAGTTGTAACATTGCCTCAAGATTCCCAGATTCACCAGCTGGACCAGAGAGGAGATTGATAACTGACCTTTGGACATGCTAGAATAATATTGGGAATTCCTTAATAATTGAAAACAAGGGCCAGTGGGGAGTGAAGGTGTAGTGCTTTTAATTTTTAGTGCTGATTTATATAATTGCTTTAGTGAGCAAGTGCCAGGTAACTTAAGTGCAATGTGTTACAGGTAACTTAAAAGCAAAAATGACAAACAGTAACTTTCTTTCAAGTGAAACAAGGAAATTAAGCAATGCAGATATCACTAGTGATCCACAGAAGTGCTGAGAAGCCGCGTATTAGGTGGAATTAGCGTTCCAGGGAAATAACAATTTGGAATCCATTTCTCCAAAGTACAAGCACAAAGTAAATGTCTGTGGCTAACAATGTTTACTGATGCCTGCAAACTGGGAGTGGTCATAGAATCCCCACATTATGCCAACATCCTACATGTAGGTATTACATGAACAGATGATTGTTGCCAAACTCATGGCCTTAACTCATTCCCTCCACTACAACTCTTTTGAGTGTGTACCTTTAATTCCTAGTTGGTGTGGCCTGAGCCTTTAAAAATGAAGTTATCACCTTACAGTTCTAACAAATACTCATTGACATTGGTAAAATATGAATACAATTGTGTCTGCCATCATGCACACTTCAAGATAAAATATTCTGATACCCTTGATGTAGCATGGTTTTGGAATTATTAATGCAAGTATGAACAAGTAATATTTGATGCCTAGAGGAGCAGTAGGAGGTTACTGCAGATGCACCTGGAGGCGTCATTCAGATGTAATTAGTTAAACTTAATGCAAATATATGTATTACCATTCATTTAGGTTCCTTCTATGCACCACAGCAATAGCAACACCTTAAGTACATACATAGGGTTGAGAGACCTGGTCACATGTGTTGACAGCTACCTTAACTTAGATCATCATGTCTACACAGTGGTGAGAAGGACACTCTATCTTGCTCATGTCATGCATGAAGGCATTGTTTCCAGAAAAAGAAGTTATAACCTCCATGTACTCTTCCTTCATCAGGCTAATATTTAAGTGCAATGTCCCTTTATGCTATGTACCTCACCAAACACCTCTGTCAGTTGGAAAGACCTCAAAGGTTCCTCACAAGGGAAATTCAAATTTTCCTGCATCTGTCCTATGGGTATTGTCTGAAGTCTCCATCAATTTAGTGTGTGTCATACCAACTACTCAGAGGTGATCTCTGCTTTGCATATGAGGCCTGATCCTCCTTTACTGGAAATGATGCACATCCATAAGTGAAATTGTACACAGGTTACTCACAGTTAAAAACTTAACCTGGTATGCAACATTAATAAAACCTGATGGAGGGAGAGAAGTGTCCACCAGTGTTTAACACACCTTTTGAGCAGATTTCCACTTCATGTCAAACAGAGCATCTCATTAGCCTTTTTCAGAAGTAATCTGTACGATTGGATGGGTGACCCTAATTACACCATGCTGGTTCCATCTGTGAAGTTCTTCTATAGGGTCAATAGGTGCTGATTGTGATAATAAGTGTAAAAACTTAGCTAGGAGTATAAGGGCCCTACGCCCATTAGCCTAGTAAATTCCAATGTTCGGCTAATGTAAAACACTAACATCTACACACACTAACTTGGCTGTAGTGAGTACATTACCACTACCGATTTATGTGTACTGAGCACTGGATAGCACACACACCAAGTTGGTTGGAGTGAGATTAGAATGCTTACCTATCTAGTCTTACACACTGAAGATTACAGTACTCATCAGACACGTCATGGCTTAAGTCTGACATTGACATGACTTTAGGTACTCTTATGGTATATGACATTGGCAGGCCTTGTGGAGGACAAGAGTTCTGAGGCCTGCATCACCTGCTAGGCCCAAAACAGTGCAAAACATACCTCATTTTAAGTCAGTGTGGGATTCATATTTGCTTTTTATGAAGATGCACACGCATACACCAAGTGGGCTGGAGTGAGATTAGAAGCAGTACCTAGCTATTCTTACACTTGAGACGTATCTCCCTGGACTACATGAAAAGAGACATGGAACAGGTCTTGCATCATGTGACCCAAGGAGGTATGACCCTAGCCCTGAGTAGCATCCTGCCTTCGTCCAGAATGATACCACAGTATAAGGACAAAAATGATTGACCTCAACAATTGGTTAAGCTTCTGGTGTCACTCAAAGGGGATCCAGTATTTGTCTGCCTGGGAAGACATGATCGACAAACCACAATGCTTTGCCAGAGATGGTCTGCACCTGTCACCCCTGGGATTCAGGTTACTGGCTAAAGCTCTTGCCACCCCTATAGTGCCTTTTTTAGGCAAGGTTGAAAGGATAAAACCACCACCATAACAGATACAAGCATGCAAAATCTGAAGGTAATGCTACTCAATACTAGAAGTCTAAACCTCAAAATGCACTCTCTCGAGGCACTCCTAAAAATGGAGAACATCGATATCTGTGCAGTAACTGAGACCTGGTTCAAGGCTCCAGATAGCACCCTGCAATACCAGGCTATAATTCTTACCACACTTTTTGGCCACAAAACCAAGACCGAAACATTAAAGGTGGAGGAGTGTCCATATTCACCAAGGATATTCACACCTTCGGGCTAGTTGCCCAACACAATGCATCTGAAATTCTCCAGGTACAACTAACACTAGGTAAGACTGCAATCCAAATTGCAGCTTGTTACAGATCCCCCAACATACCCCAAGATTCTCACTACACCTTTCTAAACATACTGGAAAATATTAAGATACAACCAAACACCCTAATACTGGGTGATTTCAACTACCCTGCCATTAATTGGGAAAACTATTCGCGTACCAACTCCTTTTCCCAACGGTTCTTGGAATTCATAAATTCTAACGCCTTGGATCAACTAATCCATTGTCCCACCAGGGGCTCCAATATCTTAGACCTGGTCATTACCAACATAGGATATAGATGCTCCTCACCAGTGATCACCCCCTCATTGGTCAGGTCTGACCATAAGCAAATCACCCTTGACATCCACATCCCACCCACAACCCCAGTAAGAAAACATCCTTAAAAAACTTCTTCAAAGCCAACTTCATACTACTGAAGTCAGAAGTGACAAACTTCATGACACCCACACAGACGGAATCTGGAAGTTTGATTGCAGAATCCTACACTAAGGCACTGTACGAGCACATCCACTCATGCATGAATTGTGCCATCCCAAATAGAACCAAGATGCTCTTCTCCAAAATAAGGAAGCCAATCTGGTGGTCCCCTGCTATAAACAAACTATACAACAGAAGGAAGAAACTGTTGCAGAAAAGAGGAAAATCCCAGGATGCAAAAAACTCCCTCACCAGCCTCAGTAAGAAGCTGAGATCCCTCAGAAAATCCTTAAAAGCTAGTTACAAAAATAAAATTGCCAAAGATTCCAAAGACAACTACAAGGCATTCTATAGTTATGTCAAGAATCTAAATGGCAATGCTCAGATCAGCTCTGAGCTACAACAGAATGGCATTAAATATACTGATCCCAAGGATATTGAAAATATCCTGGCAGATCGATTTAGTGCCAACTTCAACCCCCTCTCACCCCCTAAAGGGCTCATCTCAATAACAAAAGATTGCCAAATTCCGGTAATCACGGCCACACAGGTATAAACCACACTCTCCAAAGATAAGAATACAGCATCCATGGGACCAGATGACATCCCAGGCTATGTACTACATGAACTACAAAATGCACTGGCACCTCCCCTAAGTGTCATGTTTAATCATAGCCTCACCTCAGGCTTCGTGCCCACTGAGTGGTGCACAGCTACAGTTATCCTGCTTCACAAGGGAGGATCCGCCTTGGATCCCGGGAACTACCATCCCATCAGTCTGACAAGCCTGATCTGCAATGGCATGGAACGCATTATCATGGAACTTATAAACAAAGACATTGACAACCTTCAAACACTGGACCCCACCCAGTTTGTGTTTGTGAAGGGCCGATTTTGTCTTCTGAATCTGATTGACTTCTTTGAATCAGTCTCCAGAGCTGTGGACGAGGGTAAGGCAGTCCATACAGCCTATCTGGACCTTGCCAAGGCCTTCTACACAATCCCCCACTCTGGAATCATAGATAAACTTACTAAGTTGGGCATAAATCCCTATGTCACTCGATTGGTTGCCAACTGGCTTACTGACAGAACCCAGACTATAAAAGTATCCGACTCCAAATCCAGCTTCAGACAAGTGAGAAGTGGAGTACCTCAGGGTTCAGTCCTG
This sequence comes from Protopterus annectens, assembly GCF_019279795.1. NCBI lineage: Eukaryota > Metazoa > Chordata > Ceratodontiformes > Protopteridae > Protopterus > Protopterus annectens. The sequence continues at coordinate 1,407,165,478 of NC_056745.1, forward strand.
GGACCACTCTTGTTTGGCATCTACTTCTCTGAAGTACAGGCCAACACTAAGGGACTCTGGCTAACAAAGTTTGCAGATGACTACAAACTGTCAGCCATTATTGAATCCCCAAATGATGTGGATATTCTACAAAAGGGCTTTACAGAAACAGATGCCTGGTGCCAGAGCCATGGGCTCAAGCTTAATGCCAAGAAATGTATAGTTATCCCCTTTGGAAAAAAACATGTACCCATGAATTACCACATAGGTGGCAGGACACTAAACATTGAAAGTGTGATGAGAAACTTAGGGACACAGGTGGAAAGTGGTCTCACTTTTGATAACCACATTGCCACAACAGTCAAAAAAGTCTTCTATGTGGCACACCTCATCACTAAGGGCTTTTCATCCAGAAAAAAGGAGGTCATTGTCCCACTGTACTCATCCCTCATTAGACCCATTATAGAGTATAATGCTCTGTTTGGTATGTACCTCACAAGACATCTGCAACAGCTGGAAAGGCCACAGAAATACCTCACTAAAAGAATCACAGGCCTAAAGCAGATGCCATATGCTGACTGTCTAAAAAAACTCCAGCTATACTCTGTGGCATATTGTCTACTCAGAGGCGATCTCTGCTTAACATACAAGGCCATGTCAAACCCTGAGCTGTTGGACATGCTCCACTTAAAGAAATCCCAATCCCTCAGAGCCACATGCTCCAGGGATCTAAACCTTGTCATCACAATGAACAAAACATGCTGGAGGGATAGGTTCCTGACCCAGAAACTCCCCATACTCTGGAATAGACTGCCATACATGTCAAGCAGAGTGCCTCACTGGCCCTCTTCAAAAGGAACCTTGATGATTGGATGGGAGATAGGAAATTCACCCCGGGGATCATGTCAGTCACCCTGCTAGATAGGGGTCCAGAGAAGTAAATATTGTGAGAAGAAATATCCAGGGAATTGTTATGGCTAGGCTTGCATAGGCCCTAGGGCCGATAACCTAGTACCAACCTATGAACCTATGAACCTATGAACATCACAGATTGCAATACTTATCGCACATGCCATGGCTTAAGCCTGACATTGACATGGCTTTAGGTACTCGTATGATAGACGACATTCGCAGGCCTTGTGGAGGATAAGAGTTAGGATGCCTGCATCAAGTGCAGAACCATTGGAATTTGGTAGTGAGAATGTGATTCACACTTGTTTTGTGGGGAGATGCACATGCACACTCAAACACACCAAGTAGGTTGGAGTGAGATTAGACCCCCTACCTATCTAGTCTTAAACACTACAGATCACATTACTTATTGCATGCCCCTTGGGTCAAGGCTTCTTTGTAAATGACTGTGGGAAAAGTTGTCCTAGAGAACATAAACAAGGCCTATATTTAACAGGTTGATGGGCCTGCAGAGTCACATTGCTTCCTACTGTTATCTGCAGCTAGATGCCTAACAGTCAGAAAACTGTAGTGTAGCCTAGCTATGTGACAACAGTACCCATATTGGGCATATGTGTCTGTTTGTATTTGGATGGGATAGCCTGTGTCAAAACTAAATTTACCCTGTCAGTGACTGAGCACTCAGCATAATACATTACACCAACTGTTCAGGTATTGATGCGTGTTTGGTGAAATCAAGCAGACACAGAGGGCTATAGAGAATGTGGGTGTTGTTGCTGACATACATACACACATATGTCTTCACAATATATGTACATATTCGTATACCATGCCATACATTTCAAGGGTTCACATGATTTACCACTGTCCAGATGTTTGCAGCTACAAAGGTGTGACTCATGGTTATGTGTTTTCCACAGTGAATTGTGGTCTGCTGTTAAATGTGGCATCATTTACACATGATGTGGGACAAAACTGCCAAAACTGTGAACTTCAGATATCCCAACAGTCCTATGATTGCAAAACATTTATGTAAGTGGATTATCTAATGTTGAGGCCTTCCTTTTGGTCTTTTGTCCAATGTTATAAGTGTCGTAGTGTGGCTTTACTCTCCATGATTTCAGTATGTAAAGCAACGCAGACATACACATACATATATATATATATATATATATATATATATATATATATATATATATGTATATAACTATCAAAATATATAGATATATGTATATATTGCTCTAAAAAAATGCTTGAGGAGCAATAGACTTGCATGCTGCTTAACTAAGTGTGTGTGAGCGGGTTTATATTATATAGACAAAACTTCAAAATCTCGAACGCTCATATGAGCGGAAATGCAGGAAATCGAAATCGCTATTGTGGGGGGCTGCACCTCCCACAACCCCCGCTAAATATATATTCCAACTCCGAGATCGCACTACAGTGAGGAAAGGGCACATTTTCCAATCTTTACTGTACCGCAATCTCTCAATAACGATTACGAAGAATGGCATTTTCTACTTATAAGCCGTTCGAGATTTTGATTTTTCGTTGATTTAACAGGGACCCATTTGAGCATGTTCAGTGATATTTTGGCTCGTTTGCACCTTGCTAAGCAACACTCAAATAAATGGGAGGTGCACTGCTTACATCAAGAGACTTGCATAAACTGCCTCCAGCCCACACTTAGCTGCATTCCAGGCAAATATTATGGTATGATTAGGAAAACACCTTGCTGGTTCTATCTAGATACTCAGTTCCTTACATATGTCTACAGTTTTGATCACTGTGAGATGTACTTAATACTCACCTTTATATTTCTGTCTTCCAAATGACATATGCTTACTTTTTGATGTATTTAACTGCATATTATCCTCCTGTGGAAAAGTTATTGTGCAGACATGCCCCATCTGTAACTCATTTAATCAGTATACCCAATTTCAAGTCATCTGCATACAGACTGTAGAACAACTCAGATGGCAAAGATAGGTCTACAGACAAATGTAAACAGGTTTATTTATTGTTATTAATTTATTTTATTTTACATTTGTTGACGGGGTTTGTCTGAATGAGCTGAGTAGCCCATGTTCAGCAGAGTTCCTGAGAGAAAAGCTCCACATGTTCTCCAGATTATAATTTACAAAAATAAGTAAATAATCAACAACTGGTTTACAGAAAATATTCAAAGCAACAAATACATAAAAAACAAGGATTTACTACAGTAAACTAGTCATTATGTCTGTCAGATTTAGAATCCTACATCATTCAGAAGGACTAACAACAGTTTTGTCACCAGATGTAAAATCTTACATTATGTAGATAAGAATTATGTAATGTTCTTAGGCTAGAGAAGTTAATGTGAGACAAGGTCTAGAGAGTTAGAGAAAGTTACATATGTTTGGAGCAGATAGACATGTGCAGTTAGAGTTGATAAGCTGTTTAAGGGGGTGAGTACAGAGGCAGGTCCATTGGCTAACAGGTATTCTTTAGTGGCTAGCTTGAATTGACTAAGTTTCTTGAATGACCTGATCTCTAGTGGGAGCTTGTTACATGCCCTGGAAGGATTATAGCTATAGAGAATACACCCTTTCCTAGTTTTAGGTTTATGGATTTGTAACAGATCTAGGTTAGAGCTCCAGAGGGATCTAGCAGGTGAATAATGGGAGATGACAGATGATAGGGTAGGACAGTAAGAAGGCTGATAAAGGATGCAGTGGATGATTTGGAGTTGAGGGAGAAGAAGCTGGTGAGATAGTTCAAGCCAGTTAAGGTGTTTGAGTGAGAGACGGTGATGTGACTTGTAAGTCTGATGTGCTGCAAATTTGGCTATCTTGTTGTATGTAGATTCAAGTTTGGGAAGGAGTGCGGAGCTGAGGCAAGTAAGAATCGCAGCGCCACAAAATAGACTTGGTAGGAGGTAGGCATAAGAGAGAGTTACTTTAGCTTGACTGATGAGAAACTTTTCTTTGCAGTAGAGGAGCCCTAGTTTCTGATGAGTTTTCTTGATGCAGTTGTTAATGTGTAGACTGAATTTAAATTGGTCATCAATGATGACATCAAGGAGTTTAGTGCGAGTTTCCACCTCAAAGTGTGTGTTATTGAGGTACAGGATTGTGAAAGTGGATTTAATGTAGTTATAGTTTTTAGGAAGAAAAAGCAGTAGCTTAGTTTTTTTGAGTTAAGGATAAGCTGGTTATCAGAGAGTCAGTTTTCTACTGAGTTAAAGGAAGTCTGTGTTGTAGAGATGAGTTCAAAGGGAGAGTCAGCCATAGGGATGACAGTAGAGTCATCAGCATATTGGATCAATGATGACTGAGGACAGGAAGAATAAAGAAGATTAGTTAAGATGTTGAAAAGTAGTGGACCAGGGATGGAACCCTGAGGGACACCCATTTTAACTGGGAGAGGAGGGGAGAGTGCAGATTGCCACTTCACTGCTTGAAATCTGTCAGTGAGGTAGCTGGAAAACCATGCAACAGTAGCAGGGGAGAGGTTAAAGTTGGTTAGTTTGTGCAGAAGAAGAGGGTGAGAGATGGTGTCAAAAGCTTTAGAGAGATCTAAGAATAGGCAGGAGACAAGTTTGTTGTTATCTCTGGCAAGGGCTATAGTATTATGGAATGATAGTAGGGCAGTAGTAGTACTATGCTTTGGTCCAAAGCCATGTTGTGTATTTGTGAGCAGATTTTCAGAGTAGGTAGTGCATAACTTGCTTATGCATGCATTTTTCTAGAACTTTAGAAGTCAAGAAGTTTGGGCCTAGGAGCCCTGTGCGACACCCTGACTGTAACCAAAAACATCACATGTGCAATTGTTGTATGACACTTGCCATGTCCTATATGTAAGCCATGAAGCTATCCATCTTATCAAGACTGCACCAGTGCCTAGTACTGTTTATTGATCACTATGTTGTGTATGACCTTGTCAATTCCATATAAATCACATCACAGCACCATTTCTCATTCACAAATGTTATTATACTGTTATACTACATCATGTTACAGGAGGTACTAGAAGTATTTTCTGCATATTCATGCTGATATATGGTTTCAAGTCCCAGCGTTTACAATTCTGATAATAACTTATCTAATATTACCGAAGGACTTTTTAAATAGGTCTTAGAAATGTGGCACAGATGCACATGTGTAATTAATATATGAAATAGATTCATACTAGTATAGCACAGACAGAGTCACAGTCTGTACAAAGGTATAAGTTATTGTTACTTCACATGTAAAATACCTGGATATCTCAGGATTAAAGCCATGGACACCATTCCACAAGCTGCCTGTCTTAGTCCTTTGAGCCACAGAAGCTGCTAGGTGAACAAGAGATAATTCATTACACCATCACCTCCAAAAAAGTGTACCTTGCTATCATCAGTTAAATAAAACATAAAATGTAAGTTCAAATTGTACATTACTGTACTGATGCTGTGTGGCATTATAACTGTGTGAAATGCTCATACAGCATATATTTAGTGTTATGGTAGTTACATGGGGACACTGCTGTTTTGAGGGGTGGAGAACAAAAGCCCATTTCTGCTAGGACACACACTAGTCTGACTATCATTTAACCTCCCTATCTAACATGTCCCTTGATTGATGTACCAGTAAGCTGTTGTGGAAGAACTACATGAATATTCCATGTATGAGGCCTACTGAAAACAAATGGTGACATGTTAGTGGAATGAGAGTTGGTAGTCCCATGTAGATGTAATGTCTGTCCAAATAGCCTAGTATAGTTGCGTGCATAATGTACCTGGTCCATATCTGCAATGACCTACCATAACATACCAGTATGATACTGTGCAGGTTATGGACTTACCTTGCAAGTGCAATAGTTTACATGACTGTATTTCAGGGCTGACTTTGGGTGATGCAAGCAGTACACAAACAATACATGGATAGGTACAGGATCTGTGAGTTGGCTGGCATCAATGTTAATATCTGTATGAGAGTAGGAGTAAGGTGTTAGCCCCTAGGTTTTCAGTAAATATGCTATGTATTGTCTCATAGCCAAAGCCATGGTGTACTGGGCATGCCTACATCTGCCTACAGTGATATCAGCAGGGGGTTCCTCTTCCAAGTCCTCCTGAGACTGTGGCTGTGGTGACCTAGGCAGTGGTGGGGGGCTGTGTATTCTTTCTCTTTCCTCATCCTGCTGCAGCTCTTTCCACAGGATCAGACTGTGTAGTGTCGCACATATTGTGAATATCTGTGCAGATGTGGTTGGAGTGTACTGCAAGGCTTTACCAGATATATTGAGATACCAGAAAAATGTCTTCTGAAGCCCAAACACATGTTCTATGATGTTTCTAGTTTGTGCATTTGCCTCATTATGGCATATGTCTGTGGGTGTGTGTGCGTTCCTGATGGGTGTCATCATCCATGTTTCCAGGGCATAGCCAGCATCCCCCAGTAAATAAGCATGTTGGATGTCCCCCCTAGCAAACATCTGATACAGGCGTGATGTCTGCCAGATATGGGAGCCATGATAACTGCCAGGGTTGCTAGCGCATACATTCATGATAATCCCCTGAGCATTGCACATGACTTGACAGTTGATGGAGTGGTGTCCCTAGTGGTTAACATAAATTCTACCCTGCTGAACAGGTGGTGCCTTGATGTGTACATGAGTGTAATCTATGGCACCCAGTACTTCAGGGTAGTGTGCTACATGGTAGAAGTGATGCATATTGTTGGCCCTTACCTCAGGGTCAAAGGTAAAAGATATGTGCTCACAGGCATGTGGGAGCATAGCATTCAGAAATTGGTGGCGTATCCTGGATTCAGATGCCTGTGACACCCCCATAATTTCCCCAGTTGGTCTTTGAAAAGTACCTGTAGCTAGTATTCTAAGGGCTAAACGTACCTTAGTATCCACTGAGATGGATTCCCCTCTTTTAGCTCTGGATCTGAGTTGGCAAAGCTCAGTGAGATCTTGTAATATGTCCTTGTCCACCCTGTAGCACTCTACAATCTCCAGCTCATGTACCACCTGGTAGGTTACCCTGGGCCTGAACGCTCTTCTCCTCCTCAGCCTAGGCCTGTTGTCATCATAGAGTAGCTGCAGCAGCCCCTAGCATTATCTCAGTTAAAAATTCCCAAGTCTCTACTCCAATGCTTCAGAGTACTGAGGGAAAAACAGAATGTAGGGTGTATGCATACTTTATACAATGTGGCTAATTCTGATGCATTTCAACTGCTTACAATATAATTACTATGATTTTAAGGCCCTACTTATTTGCACAGCATAGTACTAAGAGCAGAGTCATGCAGCTGTGCTTAATATACAAAAGTAAATATTATTAACCGAACACATCTGGTTTCAACTGAGAGCTTCTTATGTCACCACTGTACCTTGGGGGGGGGGGGCAATTCACATGAACACACTGAGCAAAGGGGTGCACTGTGCAAACATGCACACTGAGCATGAAATCTCCTAAAATTAACCTAACAAACTTCCTTGATGTTATCCACATCCAGTGGGAATATCAACATTGTATAGGAGACTGCACAAAAGGGATCTGTGGACACAGCTGCTCCTTTTAGCGATTCAACGACTTCACCTCATTTGCATACATATTCATGTTGACAGTCTGGAAACAACATGGTTCATACCAATGTGATCAGGCAACAGCACAGATGCAGAATTGTACAGACCTGATGCAAGGGCCTACAGTACATTTCTGTAAAGTACATTTATTAATTGTTTTTTTTTTCAATTTTTTTAATTAAGCATGTTTGCACAATGTGGTGCATAGTGCAAACAAGTGGAGATTATTAAATGAAAGAAAATGATTCATTATACATATTCTCTTACATTGTCAGACATCCACAATGCATTTTTTTACACCTCACTGTATGTGATCTAACCATTTCAGGGGAGTTATGTCCATATTTGTGGACTTTTATATCCCCTTTATTCCGTGTAGACTCCAGTACACAGAAGATTTCTATGTACACTATGAACATAAACATGGAGTCCATACAGATGCCTTTTGGTTTGTTGGATCACTCCACCAGGCTACTTTGCATAGAATTCACCTGCTTAAGAGGACATTTGCATCACACGGAACTTTCCCTATTCACTTATGTTTGCATAGGACAAGCTTTATGGAACCAAGAGTTTTCCAAAGTTACTGAGAATGAGAAGTGAACATCTTCTAGCGCTGGTAATGGCAGAAATTTATAAATATCATTCCACAAGCCATATCATCCCCTGTCACAAATGTGGCAAAAAATGTGAATAACATGGCTTTTACTGACAACAACTTACAAACCCCAACAGAGTCACTCCAACACCATATCCATGGGGGATTTTAATGATCCCACCATAAATCCAGATGCACATACAACCACCAGCCTGCAGTCTCAAACCTTCCAGGATTTTGTCAATGCAAACACCCTGAAACACCTAGTCTGCATACTTACTAGGGATGCGAATCCTAAATGTGGCATTTACAAATATGATAGAACATTGCATCCCCCCCATCCCACCACTTGTGTAATGTTATCACTAGTCAGATCAGATTACAAAGTGGTAACCCCTGAAATAAATATAAAGGTTGAATTTCCAGGAAACCCCAGAATCTTTAAGAACTTTTCCAAGGCTAACTGCATCATATTAAGTGAAGGCAGAACTAAATTCCAAGCCTCACACCCAGACACAGAGAACATGGTTGCCTATTCAGAAGTATTTACAAAAACCCTGTATAAGCATAAAAATAACTGCTTAAAAACAGCAGTACCAAAGCAAAATAAACTTATGACAAACTCCAAAAACAACCCCCTTGGTGAACCCCCAGTATAAATAGGCTGTACAACAAAAGAAAGAAAATCCTGTCTAAAAATAGAAAAGGCTATGCTAAACAGGAAAAAGCCTCCCTCATCAGTTTCAACAGACAACTCAGAGGACTAATCAAGTCCACCAAAGCCAACTCTGAGGCAAAAACAACCTTCCAGGCTAAAGGATAACCATAAAGTATTTTTCAGTTATGTACCCGGCCATAAATGGAAAACTCAACAGGGTGCTGAAGTAAAAACAAAAGGGACTTCCTATACCAAACTGGGGGCTATAGCACATTTGTGTTCAATAGATTTAGTTCCAATTTCCCCCCGGTCATACCCAGTTCCTCCCAGGAATAAGCATCTACAATTTCTCCCCCAACTATCACTAAAGAACAGGTCCCCTCTGTATTGTCCAGAACTAAAAACATTGCATTAGTGGGTCATGATAACATCACAGCATGCCTACTAAATAGCTTGAAATATGACTTGTTAGGCCCACTAGAACCTCTACTCAACCATGACCTCCAGACAGGCTTCATCCCTAGGGAATGCAGGACTGCAACTGACAACCCTCTACACAAAAGCAGATAATCAATAGATCCAAAGAATTACAGACCTATAAATTTGACTAGTCTTATATGCAAGGTCATGAAAAAATAATTGTAGACCTGATAAAAAAAGCCATAGGAAATCCTCGGACACTGGACCCATCCCATTTCAGTCTCATCAATGGCAGGTCATGCCTACTAAATTTGGTAGACTCCTTTTAGAAGGTCACTAGAGACATGGACAAGGACAAAATGGTACATACTTCCAACCTTGACTTGGCAAAGACATTTGCCACAATACCTCACTCGAATATTATAGAAAACTAACCAATTTAGACATATACCCTTATGTCACCTGATGGATAGCCAAATGGCTCTCTGATAGGACACATGAAGTTAGAATAAGGGAATCCACCTCCACCAAGAGGCTTGTTACTAGTAATATGCAACAGAGTTCAGCACTGGGACCTCTCTTTTTTGCATATACTTCTCCGAAGTCAGGGCAAATGTAGAGGGCATTTGGTATTCCAAACCTGATAATGGCTACAAGCTGGGCACAATCAGTGAATCCCCCAAGGATGTAGATATCCTCCAGGAAGGTCTGATACAGTTAAATAACTGGTGCTAGAACCATGGTCTAAATCTCAATGCAAAAAATGCTTAATTATTTCCACGGGGAAGACAACCACCCCTGCAAATTACAACATTGATAACATTCCCAATAGAGTAGGCAAAGTGGTAAGGGACTTTGGAAAAACAGGTTAATAGTAACCTCAAATTTGATCACCATGTGTCCATGCTAGTGAGGAAATCCTTCTCAGTGGCATTACTTATAAGTAAGGACACGGTGTTCAGATCTAAAGAGATCATAGTCCCACTAGACTCAGCCCTCATTAGAACAATAATTGAGTACAGTGCACCCTCTGACATGTACCTGACCAGGCATTTGTAACAGTTGGAGCAGTCAAAGAGGTTCCTCACTAAAAGAATACAGGGTGTAAATAATATGTCCTATGGGGACCACCTCAAATCTCTTCCCCTGTACTTCATCTCTTACAGACAACTGAGGGGCAAGCTATACATAACCTACAAGGTGTTTTCTGATATAGCCGTGATGGATCTGCTATATGTCTCAAAAATAAACATTACTAGAATTACCTGATTTAATGATCTGCAACTAATCTGTGATGTAAACAAAACATGTTGGAGGACAGGTGTATGTTCAAAGATTCCCCTTACCTGGAGCAGCCTCACCATTCATGCGAAATAGAGCCCTTCTCTAAGCATATTCAAATGCAATTTAGATCAGTGGATGGAAAATCACAAATTCACCCATGGCTTGTTGCCTGTTGTTCTTATGGACAAGGGCAGTATGTAGATGGGTTAAGGCACAAGCATATACCAATGCCATTCTACCCATGAGCATTGACAATTGGGAAAATTGAGGCCTGAATGGCTAGACTTAAAAAGGCTCTAGGGATGGTAGCCTAGTAGCCTCCTATGATCTTATGATCTATAATCCTTGTATTCTTGACCACCTACAGGTATTACTCAATCAAGCTGCACTCCTGGCACCTATCCCCTGCAATAGTAACTAGATAGTATGATTGTTTCTTATTGGTCACATACAGCTATTATTCAAATCAAGTTGTACTCCATGCACCTATTCCCTGCAAAAGACCCTGGTACCTTGAACCAATCCAAAATGAGCACAGAGGGACATCTATTACCCTCACCCTAATGTACATATAAATAGCCATGATATCTTGTCTTAGATTGTTTGATCTGATGAAATCTGTTTCTGGATGAAAGTGCTAATCATCTTTAATAACATTTTTTTCATTATAGGGAAATGTCTAAGCCTGTTTTTTCTCTTTTTTTACATAAGGAGTACCTCTAGAAGTAAGGTCTTATTTTCATATGGTCTGGTCAGAATCTCACTGCTGTTATCTCAATCCATTTCTGTTTGATGATTTGTAGCTCTAAACTCTCACGTTAGTGTACTCAGGCTGGATTTCTCAAACCAGTTTCCATAGACATGTGTCTCTTATCTGTATAGAAAGCATAAATGGACATTACTGCCTTGATTTGGTTACTATTAACTAAAAACTACTCATTTGTCCTAAGTTCCTTCTTTCTCTTTCTCCCAGATGTTCTGTAGTCATTTCCAACAGATTAACCTTTTTAAATAGAATAGCCTAGAATAGAATAGTTGCACCCTGTGCTGTAGAGGATGTTTTTTTTTAAATTAATTTACAGGTTTTACATTTTTAGCAAGTAAAATTAGTAAAGTAAGTATTGCTAACTGTATGTTATTAAAGATGCCCAATCCAGGTGCCTTTTAAAGGAACAGGAAAAGGGAAATGGAGAAACTCCTTCATGGGTTTGTTCAAGCTTTACTTGCAAATTCTCATTAAGAACTCCCAGAACAGGGCAGTCCCAGAAGACATGGAGTGAGTCTCCAACAACATAAGCAGACCACTGAGTCAAGTGCTGGAAAAAACCTAGCAAGATGGACAGAAGTGAAGAAGATTTTTTAAACTGGCACTGCCATCAGAAGTAGTACTTCCTAGATCTTGTTGCATATCTGGCAATATATACAAGTTATGTTTATCTTTCTTTAAGCATGAAGATTTTTAATTCTCTTCTCAAAGTGTTCTAAACCACACAGTCTTCTCCTGCCTTGCACTATATACATGACCTTTGTGACATGTATATACCTATAGTAAAAGTGAGTAGGGACAACAGCAGCTTGATACAGCAATGAAAAGGAAATAAATGATAGAAATACAAGAGGGAATACAATCTGGCTTTGTTTGAATGGGATACAAAGACCATCATGTTATCAGAAAGCCGTTAACTTATTCTTACCATAGAATCATATCTGATAAGTTACTGAAAGAAGTCAGTGCAGAAACTGAAAGGGAAGAAACCATAGTTCATGATATGCAATGTTGTCAAATGATTCCAGACATCATATTCATGACGGATGACAGTGGCAAGGAAAATGGGATAGACCTATTGTGATAAACCTGCTAAGTGAAGAAAGAGCACCGAAAATCTTAGTTTTCTCCCTATCATTATCAAACAAAGGACTAGCCTGAAACAGGACTATCAGCAGAAGGCACTTACGCAAAATTTACTTAGGCAAAATTAAAGGAAGTGCCCCAACAAAGGCAGAAGGAAGTCACGTGAAGCTATTGTCTTTTGTACAGGAAGAAATAGGAGCAGAAAAACAAGGACACAGATGTCCATAGATGAAGAAGCCGTACCCTCTTCATCACATTGCATACCTTGGCAAATATGCAGATAAGGAATGAACATTTTAAGAAAACACAGTAGGAAGATGAAGTATTAAACAGACTTAGGGAAAGTAAAGCCAGAATAAACGCATGAACATATAAGCACACTGAGCCTTTCCTGTATCTGTATTTTGAGTCGAGGAATGACTTGTTATACAGGAGAAATGACAGTGAAGTAATTCTTCTCCAAGAGTTAGTCCCAAAACATTTTAGAACACAGAGCATAATTATAACATTCCATTAACATTTTATACACAGGAATAAACTCACCAAATAAAACATATTTAAATAATTGTTTTTATACCTTTTAAAATAGTTTTGATAAAATTGGTACAAAACCATATTTTGGGATAACAGGAAGAGGTAAAACAAAATCTACAGTTTTAGCTAAGCTTTATTGTCCTGCTGCAATGACAGATACTAAGAACTTCTGTGAAGTTTGCCCAGGATATCAAAAGATGGCACTTAATCATTGGTTCAGAAGTTCACTATTAATTCTGCCTGTTCTTGAAGGTCCATTTTGAGTTTATAGCCTTGGATCCTGATGGTCTATTGGTAAAATCTATGGGAGAATATCTGTCCTCCAGTGTGACAGTAGTAAGCTGTCTTCACTTCCTTGTTTGTAACAAAAACAGGTTAAGTAAAATCCAACATTCATAAACATTTAAAAAGTAGTGAAAGGGAGGCGTGGCTAGGATGCTGAACTGATAGCTGCACTTCATTTCAGTTTTCATACCTCAATACAATTCCTGACAGGAATTTTACAAAATAATATTTAATTTGAAGAAATATTTATTACTAACTTATTTCTAATAACTCTGAGCATCTATAAGAAAAATGTTATTGTCAGAACTTGAATAATTCCTGTCAAATTAATTACTGGAAAATCAACACCAATATCAGCTTTACAGCATGAGTCATCTAAGGAATGCAGCACAAGACTCTTCTCTCAAAAAAGACCTGCAATCTCTCATTACAAATATACAGGAACTTACAATAAAAATCGACAAGATGGACAATAAAATAGATATTTTTAAAGAAAAGTGCTCACAACAACTGGAACAGCTTCAAGAAATGTTTGCACGGCAGAAAGGACAGATATCACTTATTGAACAATCATTAATTGACATTGACACTAGTGTCCAAATAGAAGAACAGCAAACTGAATTCTTACATCAACGCAACACATATTTACTAGAAAAGCTTGATGATATGGAAAATCGAACAAGAAGAAATAATATTAGAATATATGGTCTACCAGAAAAATCTGAAGGGGACAATATGATAAACTTTCTTATCACCTGGATATCAGATGCAACAAAAATACCTGAAGCTCTTTCATATGGTATAGAACGTGCACATATATCACTAGCAGCTTCTGGAAATATTTCTTCTCTGGGTAAGAACAAGCTGAGATCTATAATTGTGAGACTTTTTTCTGCACAAGATAAAGATCTTATATTAAGAAATGCTTGGGCAAATTCTCCCATCAAATACAATGATTCATTAATAAGATTTGACAATGATTATTCTACAAAGGTGGTTTCAAAAAGAAAAGAATTTCTACCAATAATAAAAACTATGAAGAAAAAGCAACTGAAAGTCCATCTTTATTCAAGACTGAGAGTTTTTTCTACCAAATGGAATAAAAATCTTTGAAACAGTAGATTCAGCAATAAAATACCTTACCAACAACAACATCCTAACACATGAAGAATCTATGGACTGGACAATAAGTACACTGAAAAAAAATGCTGAAGTAAATAATTGGAAAACTGTTGAGCAAAAGAAAAAAAAAACTAAAGGACAAATAATCTTATATATGTTATATTCTGTAAAAATCTAAATAATAATACTAACAACAAAAGAAAAGTTCTTACTGTCTTCAAGTTACACTGAAACATGTACTGTTTTCAATTATACTTTAAATGTCAAAATTAGCATAAATTTAAATACATTTATCTCAAATCACATCAATATACTAAGCATAATTTAAACATTACTCTATTTTTCATTATTATCCGTCTATTATTTTCATATTCTTAATCAGAGTAATCCATGCATAATAATGTTCTCAAATATTTATTTATTTATTTGTATATTTATTTTCTCTCTTTGTGTTTTGTTGTTTTTATTTTTCTCTTCTTTTTATAAAGTCTTCATTAACTTATAACACTTTAATCAGTATAAGGTTATATTGCTTAATAGGTATAGTAATGGCTGCTAGATAACTTATTATCAGTTACATCCCTGACAGCATTACTTTTTATAAGTTAAAAGTGTCCCTGTTTGGATAAACGCTAATGCTGGGCAGAAATATGTTGCTTTTGAAATGAAGTATTTCAGTTTAGATGTATTATAAGACTACTTTAAATAATCTTAAAGATGTTCTGCCTTTGACCCATATGCCCATTCTGATATAGTCCAGTGAAAAAATATGTTTTAAGTGATATTTTGAGGCTATAAGTCAGGTGTGTTGTGGCTCCGGACATCCAGAGTTGAGAGATGCTTGTGACTAGCTTAGATATCCTGTTGTCTTTTCTTTTGTAGAGAAATAAGGCATAGCATGTTTAAAATGCAAAGTTTGAAAGTTGGGAACACTACTCCACAAACTAGAGTGCTCATGTGCACACTACATGAGTTTGTCATGAAGTAAGAGAAGGGAAAAGAAAAAAGAAAATACACATACCTTTTCCCGCTTGGTTCTCGAGACAATTTAACAGCCACAAACATCACTAGAAACTCGAGTTACTTATTGCTTGTTGCAATTACTTGTGTACGCCATCCACTGACTCTTTCTAATTGATGTCTAGTCAGGAAATAAGCTAGGTTCATATTTAAAGATACAGAAACCTAAATTCCTTCTAAGGAAACGTAGATAACATATGAGGTTCATCTAAATATACACATATATATATATTTTTAAGCACTTTCAGCTTATGGCTTCTGATGCCTTCTAGCACCTTGATAAATAAGGACATATATCTGCTTATCTTTCTGTCAGTTTAGTTTTCCAGACATTTTAGCTATCCCTTACTATGTTTTGTACAGCAGAGATTAAAGAGCAGAAATTAATCATCAGCAAATAAAATCACTGCTGTTTTACAAATTCTCTAAAGAAACTAGTAAATGTCAAGCAACGGACAGGTTTATTTTAAGGAAAATTGCCATTTCCCACACTGGTGCTCCTACAAAATATTACTAATGTCCTGCTGCCAAAATATGCCCTCAAGTGGACAAATGGGATGCAACAAGAAGGTTAAATGTACATTTAGCAAATCAAGCATTTAAATAACAGTATAATATACTAGATAGAGAAAGTAAAAGCAATAATCATATCAACAACTATAATAAGTAACATAACAACAGAGGATTTAACCCAATGTGTCAATTATACAATATTTATATCCCATATAGGTTTGAACTTTGTCAAAGCATCTGTGTTCTACACACGTATTGTATTAAATCCAATTTGAGTAGAAGAGGGAGAGGCTTAGCCCACACCCTAATTTATTATTAAGTTACCATGCATTATGAACATACATTGTGGCAGGTACTCAGTGAGCTATCCATCCATAGATGGCTCATGCTGTTCCCATTTACTCATCTGAATAATGACTGCGGCTGTACTCTTCTTATTATATTACCTGGCTGTGGCTTCACCCTACTTATAATATTATCTGGCTTTTTACATTATCAAGAATGACACAATACTAGTGTATGTGGGTAAATCATGTTACTGTTAGTATAAACAAAAATGCTTGACAATGCAACCATAATTCTCAAACTTTCTGCAGACAAAGGTATATAGCATTGTCTAGCAGTTGAGAGCCTGATTGTTCCTGATCAGCAGACCTGTATTTTCATGTTCCAATATGACTACATGAAAAGATGCCAATATTAGTCTGCAAGTTTAGTAAGCAGTAAATTCATCAGGGATTAATTCGAGGGGACACTTTTATTATAGCTAAAGCACTTGACATTTGATAAATGTATCCTCTCAATGATGTGTTCTATCTAGTCATTAACTGTAAAATAACTTTTCTGAGAAACATTGTTGTAATGCCAGTTAATTATTTGAATTAAATATTTCTATATACAGTCGTAAAGCAATTACCAGGATAAATAATACTCTTGCAGTGCATGGATCACCATAGCTATCCTCTGATGTTAGAGGAAAAACAAGCTTCTTAAACACCTTTTTGATGTAATAAAGGTATTACCCCATAGTTTAAATACATTTGGTCTATTTACTGCAAAGTGGGTTAGGAATTTTAACCTGTAACATTTTCATACATAATAGTTTAAATCGTATCAGCTTCCATTATTTTGATATGTTCTCCAGTATACCTTTTCAATACTATAATGAGAAGCTCCGGATGTTTAATTCTAAACTTTTATTCAGTCATAAGATTAAATTACTGGTGTTAAGTAAGCCAAAATTATATCTCCAGCACTTGTTGTCAGCAGATAAACTCATTGGTTAAGTGTCAGTCTAAGCTGTAAGACTTAATATGTGATATACATAGATGTTTGCTTTGAAAATGTGGTCAAGTGCACTGTAGTTTTACCTCTGTACTGTGTCTTTTTGATTATACAAAGTCCCTCTGAAAGTTGATAAAAGTGTTAATAACAAAACACTCAATCAAGTAACAACATTATAAGTAGTCTCTTGGATAAGGCAGATGTCTAAATATTGATCTTGTTGTCTCCAGCCATGGGAATTGTCTTTGAAAAGCTGAAAAATGCAATCAGAGGAACATATTTAATGTCTACTAAAGAAATATTAATATACTTGTACATTGTATTGCATTTCAGTTTATGTTAAACATGAAATATGATGTGGTTTCAGAACTATTCATGTGTTTATTCCAATATGACTTTGTAAATATTAATTTAAACACTGGTTTCGGACTTGAGTAGTCTAAAACATTTACACAACAATGGTATTGTATTATACAGTAATGTCAGTAAATAGTTTTCAACAGGTGTATGCAGCATACAGTTATAGATTTTAACATGATGTTTATTAATATCCTAAACTATTTTGAAATGATACTACCTTAATCTAAATATTTGTACCTTTTTGAAACCTGATTAGAAATAAGTATTATTGAATTACAATAAGATGAGTAAAGAATATATTTATATATTTTAGCTGATTAGATTATCTTAATATATTATTCAATTATCTTTATTTAAAACTAAGAGGATAAGAGAAACTGATCCAAATATTATTTGTGAGGGTAGAAAGTTTGTTTGGTTAGATTCACTAACCAAACAAAGAGGTATATTACCTCATAGCAATAGGGAATGGTTTTTAAGGTTAAGAATTACAAGTTTGGAAGTTCTTTGTTTTTTTTTTTTTTTTATTCTATCAGTTTGGTGTCACTCAGAAACATGCAAAAATCATACAAGAAAAACTTTTTGAATTCTGTATCCAAGATGGAACTAAGAATAAACAATATTTACATAAACTCACACATAAAACAAACTCAAAACTAGGAAATGAAGTGTTTATCCATAAAAGGAGAAGCCTATTCAAGTACATAAACTTACATAAACCACAAATAGTCTTCTTACAAGAGACACACTTATTAGATAGAGATATAAACAACTTAAATATTAATAATTACACAGTACTAATAAACTCCCAATACAAAACAAAAAAAAAAGAGGAGTAGCTATACTACTTCGCAACTCAACTATAACACCTAAAATAATTACTACTCATCAAGATACATCAGGTATGTTTTGCTTAGCTTCAATAGAATTAAATAAGAGAATCTATACGCTAGTAAATCTATATTGGATCCCAGGACTAGGATTAAAAACAGTTAAACAGCACTTTGAAGAGATAATTCATTTAACTAAGGGTAGCCTGATATTGGCAGGAGACTTCAACTGTATAATGAATGAAAAATATACAGATTCTAAATCTAAAAGAAGAAAACAACCTATCTCTAAAGCACTATCAAAATTTATGGATACATTATATTTAAAATATATAAATGAATTTGCAGAACCAAACTCACTAATCTTCACATTTTATTCTCATAGATATAAAACTAACTCTAGAATTGATAGAATATATGTTGCCAATGACCTAATAACAAAAATTGACAAAGTCAAAATTATAAATTGTCCCTTATCTGATCATAATGCCATAGTCTTTCAGATAGAGCTTACACCATTTTATTCAAATCCCATTACTAGGATACCTTCCTATATCACAAAATTGACAGATTTCAAAGAATTTTATGAAGAAACAATCAAAAACTTTCTAGAAATAAATTACACAGAAGATATTTCAGAAATATATGTCTGGGATTCATTAAAAGCAGGTACATATGGGAAAATATTATCCTGGTACATAAATAAAAGGAAGGTATGGAATAAAGATATGCTAGACTTACAAAACAAAACAGATAAATTGAAACTGGAAATACAAAAGGGTAATGCTACTCAAGTTCAAGAACTTACACAAATCAATAAGAAGTATACAGAATCGTTACATCATAAGATTATGATTAACTTAGAAAAGATAAAAATAAACTCATACTCTACTAATTCAGCAAACCTGAGACACTTAACTAATAGAACAAAAAATAATTAAATCTAAGCAAATAAAATAAATATTTATTCCTAATACTAACAAAAGAGTTACGGAACTAAATGATATTTTAGAAGCATTCAGACTCGAATTTAACATTGATAATTCCATAAACACTCAAGATACACCTACTAAGGATATAAAAATACTTAAAAAATAATATTCATATTAAATTAACACAAGAACAAATAGACATTATAAGCAAACCAATCAATATGACAGAATTAAAATCACAAATTAAAAAGTTCAAGACAAATAAAGCACCTGGCCCAGACAATATGCTACCAGAAATGTATAAATTAATACCTAATCAAGCCATACCCTTATTATTAAAAGTATATGATATAGCCAAGAAAGATTTGAATATACCACCATCTTGGAAATATTCATTGATACCCCCAATTATCAAACCAGATAAAGATGAGAAGCAGTGTTCCTCATATAGGCCAATATCATTACTCAATATAGACTATAAGATGTTTATGGCTATATATGCAGATAGGATCAAACACTTTCTTCCTTTCTTAATTCACAAAGATCAAACAGGTTTTATTAAAGGAAGAAATACTTCAGATAATATTAAAAAAATACTAACATTAATAGATTATAGCAAACATAAAGTCCTAGATTTAAATGTAATCTCATTAGATAATAATAAAGCTTTTGATCCGGTTAACTGGAACTTTCTTTTACTAGTTTTAAAAGAATATAACTTTCCTTCTAATTTTAACAATCTTATCCAAATTCTATATGAAAAATCTACTGCATATGTTAAACTAGGATCACATAGATCAGGCCCTATAACAATCAAAAAGGGAACTAAACAAGGTTGCCCTTTATCACCATTGTTATTTGCATTACTCATAGAACCCTTTGCAAATCAAATCAGATCAAACAGTAACATAAAGGGCATTTGTATTAATAAAATGTTAAACCTTAAAATCCAACTCTTTGCTATTGACATACTATTAACTCTGTCAGATGCAAATGAGTCTTTGAATGCTCTATTTAACTCCATGAATAAATTTCAAAATATTTCAGGCTAAAAATTTAATGAAAACAAAACTAAAATTATGCCCTGTAATTGTAAAAAAAATAATATAAACAAAAGATTTTCCAAATATATAGTAACAGAAAGTAAATTATTATATCTGGGAATAAATCTACTCAATGAATTAACAGATTCTCTAATATTTAACTATAATAAAATACTAGACAAAATAGAACAAACAATTGGTTACTGAAATAAATATATCTTTTCAACAGCAGACAGATTATATCTTATTAAAATAATCATATTTCCCAAAATATTATACTTAATACAAAATTTTACATTGCCACCTCCCAAATATATTATTCAAAGATACAATAAACTAATTTTAAATTTTCTATGGTTTCCAAATAAACCCCGTATAGCCGTAAATAAACATTTACCAGATTGGGAAGACGGTGGAATTAATTTACCATGGATATTGATTTATATATTACCTCATCTGTTATTAAAAACATAACACTATGGTTAAATAATTCATACACACCTATATGGAAACAAGCCCATGAGCAGATTTACATAGAAATCAATTATAATCACATACAAGACAACTTAACAGTAATACCATCACCCCTTATATGGGTGTTAAAAAATTATTTTTTAGGGAAAAGGAATAATATTAATAAATTGCCATCAAACTATATAAGCTCTACACTTTCAGTGTTCAAAACATATATAAACAAAATGCCAAATATTAATTCTTGGATTTTTCTTATTTTCGCTATAGCTTTTACACCAAATATTCTAGATGCATTCCAAATATCTAAAATAACTATACTTAAAGAAGAAACATTACTCTTTTGGCATCAACTTATAGAGAAAGGGAAACTTCTAACAAATGAACAGATAATTTATAATTATAATATAAATAAAGACAATTGGTTGTTTTTACAAAATCTAAGGCATATTCTTATAAATAAAATAGAACAAATGCAACCTTCAGTTAGACATGAAGCTCCAAAACTCATTGAATACCTTATTGTTATCACAAAACAGCCTTATCAGGGTACAGGTTATTTCTCTAATAGCTAAAAAAATTGTTAAAAAAACTATCATGAAAAATCATACTGGGATTATTATACTTTAATAAACAACCATCCTCCAATTGAAGAAGAAAAAAGTAATATTCTAAAATCTTCCAAATTTTCTACATTATCAAAACACTGTCAATTATTCACTTGAAGATATCTATGCAGAAGTTCCTATACACCACATAGGTTAGCCAAAATGTATTCTATTGAAGATCAATGTTGGAGATGCCATACCAAGATAAAAGCAGATTGGCAGCATGTTTTTTTATGAATGTATATGTCTCAATATGTACTGGAAATCCATTAACTATTTTTTCAGACTGTTTATAATGATAATTTTCAATTAACAAAGTCTTTAATTTTATTCAACTCTCCTATTCCAAACTGTGTACCAAAAAAAGACACTAAAATCCTATGGTCACTATTTGGCAATTTCACATAAAATCATAACTATACACTGGAAAAATGAGGCTTCTCCTATGTTCAAGGAATTTGAGAATTTAACAGCAACAGTTGCTCATATGGAAATATTAACAGTGAAGAACAGAACTAAAAGATCTACTTCTTACTATTACTCTTGGATGAAAGTACTGGAAATACTAGAAATGATTGAAGAAAATATATAATCTTATGTTTCTAACTTTATATATTATAGAATTTCAATGTTATTTGCATAGACACCAATGTAAATAGTTATATAATGGTTTGAAGTTAGTAATGTTTTAGAATTGTAAATATGTCATTTATCTTTATTTCATGTAATGTTTCTTAAGACATCTTATTTGAAATAATAAAGAAATATTTAGTAAAAAAAGTAGTGCAAAGCTTCAAATATCAGTAATAATTTTTAAAATAATAAAAATAAAAAAACAACCAGACTTATTTGCCAAAAAAAACTTAACTTTATTCATATATGATAAGCACTTTAATCCACTAAAATAGATTTCATCAGATCAACTTTTTCTAAAACAGCTTTATTCGTTGCAAATATATACTTACACAAGTCATAAATCAAGAATAAATACATCTCTAAAAATTAATTAAGAGTATGAGGTGATTCATAATAAGATAACATAAAATGTTAAAAACTATTCCAAATACAGCATTAAAATGAGCCTTAGATACCACCATACAGGTCTAGGTATCTCAAAAACCGTGATGAAAAAATGAATATCTGTGATTGGGGCAAACTTACAGAGCTAATTTGCATGTCCAGCACCATAGGTCACAGGGTTAAACAGTAAGAAAAGGGACCAAACTTATCAACATGGAGCTGAAGCATTCACTTAAAAATAGAAAAAATAGAAAAAAAGAAAAAAATTATAAAATATAAACAACAATTTGCTAAAAATGTAAATCAAAATTCCCCAAGCCAAAAAGACAAGTATTTACTGACCTCAGAAACCAAACCTAAAAAACTAATCAAAGAGAGAAATACCTAGATAAGCAACCTTCAACCCAGGGAGCACCAAACATAAACAGATTAATATAAATAAATAAAAATAAAAAATATAAAATAAAATACGATAAACAGAAAGATCAGATATAAAGCCTGAACCAGTTCCAGAACCCTCATCAGAGTGTAAGTGACAATCAAAACTCCAGCACACAGCCATAAAACTGGTTCAAAGATGCAAAACAATAAAAATATAAATAAAAAAGTAAAACAAAAACTAAAGCTAAATAATAAAAACATAAACATTCAAAGTCTGATACTGAAAGCATAAGCTAACAAGAAAAGTGAAGTAAAACCTCTCCTGGAAGAAAATCACAAACTCAGAAAAAAACAAAAAACAAGTACAGAGTAAAGATAAAAATACCAAAAAAAAAAAGAAAAGAAAAAAAAAACAGTAATTAGACTAGAGTCTGGCTACAAGAAGAGAAAAAAACATGCAACAAAATTCCATCCTTTAGCTAAATTTCACACCTAGGTGTCATCAAAAATATGTTAAGCTGTTTAACTACTGAATATATCTACAGATAGAAATCAATGCTCAAATACAGAATCAAAATAAAATAAGGGGGTTATGGACTGTTTGTGTGTGTGTGTGTGTGTGTGTGTGTGTGTGTGTGTGTGTGTGTGTGTGTGTGTGTGTGTGTGTGTGTGTGTGTGTGTGTGCTGCTCAAAGCAGGTAAAATAAGCTTAAAGCAGTTTAAAAAAAATCAACTGCGCATGAGTCCTAAATCATAGATACATGAAAACAATAACAGAGTGAATGAAAAAATAGAATCATTAATTTACAGGATGAAGAAGTGCTTTCACCCAACCCAAAGTTTTTTTTTTTTTTTTCGGATCAAATTAAGAAAATGAGCCTCCTAAAAGTGTGACAATAATAAAAAAAATAACAGTAAAATAAAATTAAACATAAAAAATAATAAATAATAGAAATAAAACTGAAAAAACAATGTCAGTAACAAATAGCTATAGCAGTACATAACCAGTGAGAAAAATAAACAAAATAAGTAACACTCCCTAAAATAAGACACTAATAAGCATAAAAAAGCAATGCAATTATAAAAGAAAAAAATGACAGTAGATTAAAGAAGCAATGAAAATAAATAAAAAATACATAAAGATACAACTGAAAATAAACAATAGCACTCTCACTGTCTAGCAATACATATTCTGTGAGTCTGAATTATTAATAATTTCTGCTCTTCATTGTTGTCTATTAACATTGCTGGTTTGATCCTGTTTTATGTTTCACACATTGGTGAAAAAATATGCTAGTGATCCAGAATTCCTAGTGTCTGTATTTCTCTATTTCCATCGGGCCATACACTGTAACTTACCTGAGAACCTGTGAACCCTTCTAGTAGTAACAACCAATTTGCATGCATCGGGATTTCTCTAAAGAAAAAATAAGCATGTTGTTTTGAGATTGTCATTTTGAATTTTCAAATGATATATGTCATTTAACATTTGATGCTTAAATCTGATATGAACCATATCTTATTAATTTCTACTAAATGTCATTTTATAAAATTTCATTTTTTTTTTAGTTTTGTAATTTTCAATATACTCAGCACCTGACATCTTGCATATCCATATACAGTTCATGTACCTCCCACATATGCTGTGATAATAACATTTTGTCTTAGTCAGATTGATGTCACTTCTGAGTGGCATATTTTTAAAGACAACAAGATATGCCTCTATATCATCACTGTTACATAACTTAGTCAGTAATGGAGTGGTCTCTGGGGTACTAATAGGTTCATAGGTTCATAGGTAGATACTAGGCTATCTGCCCTAGGGCATTTATAAGCCTAGCCAGAGTGTATTTGGCTTCCGCCTCCCTATTAGATTAGCCTACTGTGCCTCTGTAAAGTAGGTCACAGAAGGTACCCTTTTAAGATTAGTTAACTGTGCCTCTGTCTAGCAGGGACACAGGAGAGATCCCAGGGGTGAATTTGCGATTTCCCATCCACGCGTCCAAATTTCGCTTGAAGAGGGTCAGCAAGGGGCTATGTCTAACATGAACTGGGATTCTATTCCAGAGTGAGGGGAGCCTCTGGGAAATGAATCTGTCCCTCCAGCATGTCCTGTTTATTTTTGTGCTGAGGTTTAGGTCCCTGGAGCATGTAGCTCTAAGGGACTTGGATTTTTTGAGGTGGAGCATGTCCATTAATTCTGGGTTTGACATGGCTTTGTACGTTAGACATAGATCCCCTCTGAGTAGGCGGTAAGCAACTGAGTAGAGCTGGAGTTTCTTTAGTCGAGCTGCATAGGACATCTGTTTGTAGCCCATGATCCTCTTGGTGAGGTACTTTTGGGGTCTCTCCAGTTGCTGCAGGTGTCGGGTAAGGTACATCCCAAAAGGGGCATTGTATTCAATTATGGGCCTGATGAGTGACGAGTAGAGGGGCACAGTGACCTCTCTTGATCTAGATGCGAACCCTTTCATGATAAAGTGAGCTATATAGAAGGTCTTTCTAACCACTTTGGCAACGCGATTATCAAAGGTGAGATTACTATCTACATTGGTCCCCAAATCTCTAATTGCTTCTTCCGTACTTAATGGATTACCACCTATGTAGGCACCTTGTTTTTCCCAAAGGGGATGACTATGCACTTTTTAGCATTTAGCTCATTGCAGTTGCAATTGTAGCACTGTGCTTCAGGAGACTAATTAAATATCTATCAGTATTCTCACTCCACTCCTGAAGGGATGTTATATGCTGACTTAAATTGATGGTGGTTTGCATAAGAGTTTCTGCACATTTCTCTGTTGTATTTGATAATGGCTTACTCAGAAAATAAACCTCGGTTTTACCTTTTTTTCTAGGTAGTGTAATTAAAGAGAACAGTGATTCTCTCTTTTTGTAGGTAGGGAAATTAACTCACAATATTTTTGCACTTGTAGGGTGCGAGGAAGGAATAAAAAAAACAAGCATAATTTGGTATATGTTGTTCAAATTGTGTTTGCCAAAATCACCAGTATGAAGAACACATTAGATAAGCTGCAGTTTATTTGCATTGCAAAATCTAAAATGAAAGTTTACTTTCAATGAAAAATTAAAACAAGCAAAATTTTAAACATTAAAGTTCCAGGGTTTTCAGAGTTATGACCCCCTAATAAAAAACCTAAATTAATTACAATTCTCAGGTATTTCTTCTCAGATGAAGCTGACTGAGATATCCATAATCCTGGTTCTCCTCTGCACTTAGGCTCCTGATTATCCACAAATAAATCCACTGTGGTACTATGTGGTTTCCTACTATAATGCATTGTGCAGAAATACCAACATTAAGTTCATATCATGTATAGTATATAGACAACACCTCAACACAACATTCCTAACACCTTAACTAGCCACTGTGCCATAATCTTATTTTTTTAGGTATTTTTGTTGATAGAGTTAATGCCTCTAAGCTTGGCCTGTTTTCCAAAGGAAACATGAAGTGAACACTGGTGACATTCCCCTATTCTTACAAATGTAGAAGTGTCCTGGCACCACGGATTAGTGATGAGAATATGAGTGCTGAGCTGTTTGCTGTTTTCATTGAAATTATGACTTTTAGTTTTGAAACACAGTGATTATTATAATAAGATGGTGCAGTTTTAGTGGATGAAGTCAACAATTTCTTGTGGGCTGCTATCATTGAAAAACTTAAAAAATGTTTTGGCATAGAAAGATGAAGCCCTGACTATGATCCACATGATGTGGGTTCAACTAGCAATTAATGCTTTGGAAAAGAGGGAAAGAAGAACTTGTAAGTGAGTGGCCTATGCTGGCTATGCCCTTCTGGTGTGAAAGAATCAGTGGTCTCAGTCCACAGAGTTTCTATTGTGCAATAGCCACAGATCCTGGTAATGTGGGCTTGGTGTTCCATGGTGGTGATGGTAGCCTTTGTAGGAATGTAGAAGATACAATGCACATACCATGGATGAGCATAGAATGGTAGTGACTCAGGTTCAAATGACAGCCATGTTGATATGGGTTAGGGATCTAACCATAAACATGCTGATGGCTGTCTGTATGACAGATCCTAAAATATGTGATTGATAATAATCAGCAGGCCATGGGGCAGAACTATCAAAGAAAGAAACTAAAAATATTGAGCCATCTGAGACTATAAAAATCTTGGAGGAATTTGAACTTATTTTACAGTTTTGAAATTCTCAAGAATGTCCTCTTCCATTTTCTCTGGAAAATGAGTATTGCATTGCATCCATTATATTTTACAACAAAGCATCACAGATTTTTGGTTTGTCTATAAACCGGAAGTTATTACGAATTCCTGTAGCTGTGTTTTAGTCATGTGATTGAGCATCACAATTCAAATCTAGCATGCAATCAGTTAATCAAGGTGATTGAGCTTCTATTACTTTAGAACAATTGTTTGTTATTACGGTTCTGATTTCTTTAGTCAGGTGTCCCCAAAAACAGATACACTTTTTTGGAATAAAGCAATTTTATCACTGTGAATTACTATTTTAAAGTAAAGGATACTGAGTATTTACAATATGTGTTTAGAATCTGAAGCAACATTATAGACAGCCCTTTATATTTTTGATAAAAATAACTACACAGCACCTTGGTCTGTCTTTGTAATTTATGGTCTGTACTTCAATAGAAGAAGGAAAATGCAAATATAGGCAAAATATATTACTAGAAAAAAGGGATGTAGAAACCTAGCTGTTAAACCATTGTCAGGTGATACAGCAATAAATAAATGAAATAAATGATGCACCAGTCTTGAGGTTGGTAATGAATTATGGATTTGTTTGTAGAATATTAAAGCAACAGCTGATGATGTGGTGTGGTATATTGAAGATTTACCCATAGTTGGTGTGGTTTAATGATGAGGGCGAAGCCCAAGTGATTAAACAAAAGGCAACCATGGGTAAATCTTCAATATACCACAACCACGGACTCGGTTATTGCCATTATTCAATGACATTATTTAAGAAAAAAATACTTGCTTTTCTTAAATAATGTCTTTGTATAATGGCAGATTACTGTTCCTCCACCAGTTGTGGTATACTGCTTCTTCATTTTGATGTACTGCGCATGCGTATGGGACTTGCGTTCCCATGCATACCCAGTACATCAATGCTTTGAAATGGAAGCAATGGAGAAAAGAAAGTCTCTGTTGCTCTGTTTTCTCTCTCTTTTTTTTTTTTTTTTTTAATTGTAAAAAAAGAAAAGGTTTTGAGGCACTTTATACCAATGGAAAAAAGTCTAGGGGACCGGACCTTTTTCCATTGGTATATTGTGGGATTTACAATGGGCACGCTGGTTGGGCTGGACCAATCAGCATGCACATTTTCGAATAGTAATAGGGAGTCATTGTATAATAATATTTAAAGCATATTGACAATCAAATTATTTGTGAACAGTAGTCATGCTTTAAGATATGGTGGGCAAGCAAAATGTATTTGTTGGGTTAAGTATGTATCTTTAAAAAGGATAGCTCAGACATTATATGTTCAGAATAAGGTTGCCACCCGTCTGGTTTTTGTCTGGACTATCCGGAAATCAAACTGATTCTTCGGTAGTCCGAAAAACACTGTACAAACTCCGGTATTCTGTTTCAAAAAAGGAAACAGACGATAAGAGTTTGTAAATCAGCTGATTTACTATGCTTTTTTACAGAAAAGCATAGTAAATCAGCCGAAAACAGGCAGCAGGAATGAAAAAAGAGGGTGTTCTCCACTGTATGGTGTCATCATGAAGTCATAAAATGGGTGGAATATGGGTGGGAGAGGGGGTAGGAGGGTGGAGTTATGGGTGATATGAGGGGTGTGGCTTTACTCCGGTTTTAGTCACAATGAAAGATGGACAACCCTAGTTCAGAATGTGGTCAGATAGGGCGCAAGAGCGATAACTGTAAGTAAAAAACTGTTTTTGGTGGTTAGGCAGGCTACGTCTGCACTGATTCCCTCAACAACAGTCAAGTATGTGTTGAGTTAGATGAACAAGAACAGAATGTAGATCTTAATAATGAGAAACCAGTGTAGTAGCCGATCCAGTAGAAATGTTCCAGGTCCCAGTTTAATCAGAATAAGATCTCATTATTGTATACTGAGTCAGAATGTGAAGACAGTGTGTGAGAAGCTTCTGGGAATGATTCTTCTCATTTTAATTTTCTCAAATAAAGAGGGATGTTTACAGGCAGACATACGCATAAAACATAATAAATGTAATATTATTATAGCAGTTTTGTATCCATTGTAAGAAGATAGGGTACTATGCATTACATTAAAACCTGTTAATATCTGTTTGTCACAATTCATTAGAGCTATGTCACCACTAGAACAAGAGCATGTAACATTTTTAGGGGCCAAGGAGGGCAGATCCCTTGGGGCTGAAACTTGTGTCCTTCCTTTTTGTTATTTTATGTCACCAAATAATTGGTAGTTGAGGCCTTTGTTAATGCAATTGGATAAATGGTATTCTAATGGTGTGGGGTATACTATGGTTCACAGTGTTTGAAGCTGTGTTAAAACATTGATGGAAAAGAGCATTAAATCAATCTTATTGATTTGTACCTCATTTTCCTTATTAGACTGTGGTTACAACAATTTAGCTTATATAATACAAAAGAACATGCTGTCAAAAAAGAGGAAATGGTTTCTATGTGAAATTAAAGGACTATTTTATACTTAGTTAAAAATATAATCAAAGATCACATTTGGGAGCAGCATGATTACTTTTGGAAAGTAGATATGGATAAGGCTTACCGTCACATATCTTATCTTGCATTTTTTAATATTGTGCGATATTTAAACAGGGCCGGCCTTAGCCAAAATGGCACCCTAGGCGAAGTAGTGCTCCGGCGTCCCTTAAGCCCCACCCACACCACACATGACACACCCCTATTTGAGCCACACCTGCTGGGTCATTCCCCAAGAAAGCCACTCCAGTCATTTCCTTAAATTATTTAAATGCTTAGGAAGAAAAAGATACCTTGTAATGTAGTTAAACTGCAGCTACCTTTGCATATGTATTTTCTACTTGAAATACCAGAGCCAGATCATGGTCAAGTAGAGTCCTAGGAAGGGTAATAGACCACCACCCCAGAGGAACCCCCAGCAGCAGCAGCACCCCCCCAGCCATTCCAGTGTTCCATTATTTGGTTATCTCACCAGTTACCATGCATACTGTTATATTTGCCTCTACAATGATTACAGATATTGAAATAAAGTAGCATAAACACAAATAGCCATTTGCTGAACAAACATTACAGTCTCACAATGAAAACAGACTTAGCACGAGCAGTAAACTTCTCTGTCCTTGAAACTTACATTCATTGAAATGGCAAAACTCACATTCATTGAAACGGCATGAAAACCCACATTCATAGAAATGCATCTGGTTTGTGGAGAATTAAATTTACCTTTGGGCTGTTTTCAAAACAGACTCCTTGCACACATTTTTTTAGGGCCATGCATACATGTATTTATTCTTTAATTCACTTTCCTGATTGTATTGAATTATATTCCTTGTATAATACAGCACCACTTGTTAGAATAAGTTTTAAATTTGTAGTTTTAAACATTATTTTAATAAGCAATGAAACATCAGTACCTACAAGCAGCTGTGGTTCGCCTTCAGTCTCACTGCTACAAGGTAGCTCCCTCCCTGAAGTAATTACCTCACCAGTCCTGGCTGCAAGTATGTCATCTGTCTGGGTCTCCCCCAGGCTGCCAGACCCACATGCTTGTCTTCAAGCCTGAATGTGTGTAACTGCATGCACACAAGGTATTGCATTATCAAAATTCTTCCCTATCAGGACATCTGCTGGGATATCCTTAAACACACCTACTTGCTGGCTTCCTTTAGCACCCTCCCAATCAAGGTGAACCCTAGCCAAAGGTATTTGGAATGCAGTCTCCTAAAGCTCTGACTGGAGTAGATTGCCCAAGCAAGTGGTGCTCCTCTTTAACCATTGCAGGCTTCACAATGGTTAGGTCAGAGGCTGTTTTTCTCTTAGCAACGGCCTCTTTCCTATTTACTAAGATAAGATATAACCTCTTGTGGTAGTTTGGTACCCTTGTTGTCTCGAGACAACTTACTTCTGGCATTCTGTCAATCCCACTTACTGGCTCTCCCTTTTGTTCCCCACCTTACCTCTGTGGACATCTATATGCTACATGCCCCCACTGGTTGCATTTAAAGCACTAACCCTTGGTCCTGGATGTGTACCTGGACTAATGGCTTCCCCTGCTACTGGCAGACTCTTTTGAGGTGGTGTAGGCTGCCCAACATGGGTTCCCTTAGGCCCATGAACAGCACTGGGTATCCCTTTCCTGTACAGTGATGCTCTGCTTGCTAGGTATAGGTCTCCCTTTTTCCCAAACTCATCTGCTGTGTTACATTCTCTATCCGCTAACCAAACTCTCATCTCCTCAGGCAAAGTACTAATGGCTTGTTCCCTCACCAAAAGGTCTGTCAGCCCTTCAGAAGTGGTGACCTGACATCCACTCACCCTCCTATGAAAATAAGTGTTCAGTTCAGCAATATATTCAGACACACTTTCATCTGCCCTGCATCTATGCTCACAAAAACTTTTCCTATAAGCTTCAGGTGTTAACTCAAAACATTCTAACAGACAGCTTTTTACATTATTATAATTCAAGCAATCAGTATCAGACAATTTAGAAATAGCAGTTACAGCTTTACCATGGTGTAAGGGAGTCAGGGACCCCGTACCCAGAGCCCTTGGTCAACATTATATTGTTTACATACCCTTTCAAACATATGAATGAAACTATCAAAATTATCCCCCTCTGTAAACTGTGGAAGAAATTTACTGACCTTTGTTGCTTTTGGGGTTCAGTTATTCCCTTCCCCGTTACCTCCGTGACCCTAGTGAAGAGTCAGCATCTCCTTCTCATGTTGCCTCTGCCTCTCATTCTACTCAGCTTCCAGACATCACAGTTTCTCATTTTCCTCAGTCTCTATACATCTCAGCTTCATATTCTTTTTGGCACCAGGCATCTCAGTCTCTCTGCTGATTCTATTTCCAAATGTTTGGCCTCCAGTTCAAGTCTCTTTAACTCCAGATGGATTTTTAATTTCTCTGTGGAAAGGCTGAATTGTCCATTTTCTGGGAGTTGTACATTCCCAAGGCCAGTCTGATTTTCCTCCTGGTTGCTGTTCTGTGATGCTTCTGTGACTAAAGCTGTAATCATTTCTGCTTTAGTCAGGTTGACATGCACCAGTCCTTTAGTCTGGCACATCTCAGCCAATGGGCTCCTTGTCAGCTTGCCAGAATCCTTGCTGACTTGCTTGCCTGCTCTCTGTGACTAACTAAGCTAACAAAATCAAAATAAAACAATTGTGATATGAAATTCTGAATGTTCACTGTGTGCACAACAGTCTCAAATAAATAATGAAAACGTCTAAGCTATACTTTGCTATACTCCTACCTGAATCTAAAACAATCACTACCTACTTACAGAACAAGCAGGCAGAAGTGGTGAGTGGATATTTTCAGGTCAAATACAAAATGCACTATCACTCTCTCAAAGAGTTCTTAAATTAATGTTAAATATTACTGCTGGGATACTTGCATGACATCACTTTTTGTAGCCTGACTTCAATTTCCATGCTAAACCACCACTGCAACTGGTAGCATTTAACATCTCTCTGTGAAAATACATAGCCTTCAGATGTTTGTAACTGCTAGAAGACATAAAGCAATAAAATACTTACAAAATAACACAGAACGTCCCCTAGTATAGACATCCTTTCTCCTGTTGACGAAAACTGAAAGATAACTTCTCTTGTTTATGGCCCGTCAATAAAGTACTTCAATCTCAAATATTCTTAAATTTTGCAAGATAATCTTCTTTTATAATACATACATCTAAACAATTACAATAGTGGATAAAAATATCTCTTCAGCATACATGTCTATGCAATATGACATACAGTTCTAATATAGTGGTAACTTAAGCAATTGCATCCTGCTGATATTCACAAATAACATACAAGTATTTACACAATTCCAGATACCTGGGCTGGCAGTATCGCCTTCTGTGACACTTCTATATAAATCATATTAATGTTTTCAAATAGCATGCAATTATTTACAAAATTCCAGATAGCTGGACTGACAATGTGACAAGTACCAACAACACGTAATCAGGAAACTATCTTAAAACATCAGCCATTGTCAATAAGCCAATACGTATCATTGATGCTGCAAATATATTTCCTTGTTGCATATTTAAACACCCAGCTTGATGTAATATCACTGATAAAACCAAATGTTAATTTGCTTTGCATATATACTACCTAGTGTTTTTTACAGAGACATTTTTTATCTAAACCATAGCCTTAGTCTTAACACATAAAAATTAAATATTGTCTTCATTCACTCAATGTTCTTCTGACCATCATAAAAAATAGATTCATTCCCTTCCCCAGTAGTGATTACTTACTAATATAGTAATATTAGTGTGTGGATTTCAGACAAATGGGCATCACTAAATCTATGTCCCCTAATACTGCTGAGAAACATATTTCTGTCTGGCGGAATCATTCAGTCTGCACTTAAATTCATGTAAAATAATGCTGTCTTTCATATCTTAAGATATTTTTGCCATATTCTGAGAATCAGCTGATTAACAAACCATTTGTTTTACAGATATGTATCTTTAGCATGAGTCTTTGGATTCAATTAATCACTGTAGGCATATTTTTTTCAGATGCAAGGTAGAAAGCTGTAAAGGATTCTAGAAGACATTCAATGTCAAATTTGTTCTTTTACTCACTCATGTTCTCTGATTACTTGATTAATCCATTTCAGAGCTGTAGGGGTACCACAGCCTATTCAGGCATTGAATGTGTACAGGAAGTAGGAACTAATTCTAAATGAGGTACCAACTCCTTACAAAATGTATACACTCATTCACTCTCGCACAACAAACACAGACAGCCAACACTAATTAAACTGCGATATGTCACCTCGAACTAGGCCAGGCAAATACTGACTTTCAGTAGGCCAAATCCTTGGTCAGTGAAAAACCATGTCTGTGACAGACCTGTGTTGAAGCACTCCTCAACAGCTCTCCTAGGTGTATTGTTCCGGCCATTAGCCAGGGTTCCTGTGGGTAACCAGTACTATCTGCAAAACAAATAAGGGTGCGATACATAAAAGGAAAGGGAGGGTTACTAATTAATAATGTTGTTGCGTCTTTTCAGCTTTTCCCGGTTAGGGGTCACCACAGTGGAACTCCAGTCCGCTAATGATTGGTAGTTGATTTTTACGTGCCAAGTTACCAGCCCTGATGCACAACCTTCAACGAAGGTATGCCCATTCACGCATGTCTCCTCACAGAAGATGCTCTAGCTGAGAATAGAACCGGACAGTGTCTTACTGTGAGGTGACAACGCTACCGCAGCACCACCACCGCGGGTGGTTACTAATTAATAATGCATTTTCCAAAATAAACCTGTACAGAAGAGTAGGAAGTGTTTGCACTTACCAAAAAGGTGGCTGTGGAGTTTCCTACCATGCAGGTAGAGGCAGTACAGTGAACCTGTGTGCCAAATGTGGAAACATGGACACTACTAGGATGTTGAGCTGACATGTTAGTGATGCACCCTCATACATCACACACTTTCTGGCAGTTGATGAAATATTTATTTTTATTTTATTTTACATTTGTTAACCGGGGGTGTCTGACTGAGCCGAAAAGGCCCTTTTTCAGCAGAGGCCCGGGGAGAAAAGCTCCACAAAGAAAAATTACAGACACATTTAGTTATTTAGACATAATCAGTATACACACAAATTACAAGAGACATGTTTTTACAGTGGTATGCGGCACAAACAGACAGTTACAGTGGAGAGAACAATCAAAAAAGATATTAATTTTAAAAATAAAGGTAAGTAATAGATTTGTGGTGTACAGCTGAACTTTGGAATGTAGGTAGAATACAGACATAGTACACAGGTACAGTACATACATTGTAGATTGTAGATAAATAGTAGCCCTTCCTCTTCTGATACTGCTCCCCCAAGGTCCAGATTAAGATCCAATGGCAACATGGGTACAATCTTTTGCACCCATCACCTCAGGAAAGGTGCTTATTGTTCTGGATCTGACCTGAGAGAAAACTGGTAGAAAAATATGCTAATCTACTTAAATGAATAGTATGTCGAAGAGGCAGAAACCCATGAAGTACCCAACGTGTTCTCACATTTGCCTCTGGAAGGTCCCACTGGCATGTATAGTTAAGTTAATACATACTCTGGTATCCAGAAGGATAGTAAAACCATTAATCCTCCCAGCCCTTGCCTGTGTGCCATACATACTCATTAAAGCCCATACTGTTTCCTTGTCCACTCTACATTTATCCAAAATTTCTTAACCAGCAAAGTTGAAATAGCTCAGTCTTTGTATCTGTGTCACAAGCATCTTCCCAAGTTGCAAAGATGATTAAAATAAATTAAAAAGGAGTGAGTTTTTGCCTTTTATAAGTCATGTACATGGCACTACTGCTTATACAAAGATGGCTATGAATTACACTGAAGCAGGAACACTGCCTTATTTACATAAGATAGCAGCACAGTTTGAGTCAGTCCTCAATTGCATGTTATTTCTGCTCACTTGCATAAGTTATTACTAAACCTGCTGCACCTAAGCACAGTTGCGGACCTACTCTGTTTTACATTCTGCTAAGGCTCCGTTTTACATTCTGCTTAAGTTAAGCAGCAGAATGTAAAACAGAGCCTTAAGCTTCAGCAATTCAGTAGATAAAGTAAAACGGAAGCTTACCTGTTGTTGTTTTGAGTCTGGCAGGCAGTAATGATGAAGGGCGCACTTTCGTATTTAAATTTGGCGCATGCGTCCATTTTGTTACAGGTCTTGCAGCTGTATGGTTCTGGCGCGGTGGCACCTGTCCCATCCCCAAACCATAACATACCTTTCCTCCTTACAGCAGACTCTCGAACAACACGAAGTAAATTTTTTTTTTTTAAACTTTCCTGGTAAGTGAGAGGACGCTGACCCCCCCTCCCCCATAGTTCTGGCTTACAGTTACTCTTCAGCAGGGTGCCGAGAAGAGCGCAAACCTTTGTTAATTAAAATAAATAAAAACTGCGTCCTATAAGAGGCTGGCCTTTACGGCACTCTAGGCGGTCGCCTAGTTTGCCTATGCCTAAGGCTGGCCATGTATTTAAAGTTTGAGTCCAATTTTCATTTGTATTTAATGGAATTCTATTCTAAGTATGTAATGAAATTAATGCTTAATAGTTAAATAGGTACATTTCTTCCAATGCAGTGAGGTGTTAGGCATGTTTGCCTACCCAGTTCTTTATTATTATTATTATTATTATTATTATTATGATTATTATTTGATGTAGAAAAGAAAGGCCTTTTATTTAATCAGGTGGACTTTCAGGCGA
This sequence comes from Protopterus annectens, assembly GCF_019279795.1. Lineage (NCBI taxonomy): Eukaryota > Metazoa > Chordata > Ceratodontiformes > Protopteridae > Protopterus > Protopterus annectens. The sequence continues at coordinate 1,407,201,573 of NC_056745.1, forward strand.
TATTGTAGTTGAGGGCCTCACCAGATGCGCAGTAGCAAGCCCCGCCCAACCCTCCCCCGATATGTCATTCATGAATATGCATTCCCTCCGAATGTACAACCGAAGAAAAAGTGCACTGACATTATAATATGATAGTAAATATAACAGTAAACTGTTTACCAACATCTGTAATTGACAAGTTTTATTGCACTAATAATATATACCATAATCAGCAAAGAAACAAAACCGTCATAACACATGTCATCAGGCTTTTTACCATGTAGCATTATAGTTCTCCTTGTCAGAGTCGGAATGCGATAGTTCACTGTCCCAATTAATGTCCAAACGGGCTCTTTTTTTTTTTTTTTTTTTTGGTGCAGGTATCACAGCCGACTCTTCCTCAGTATCATTGGCAGACCTTTTACTAAGAACAGCTTTCCTGGGTGATACTGTATTAACCGTTTGTGTACGTTTAATATTTTCATATCATGTATGCATGAGCAAATTAAATATGCAGACAGGGTTGTCACTCAATTTGCGACACGCCCACTTCTGCACAAAACAAACTGGTGAGGCCCTCAACTACAATATCGCCGACTTTCCCATAATTACACACTATGCAGATTTGTCACTGCATGCAGAAAATGCATCACGCTTGTATCATTTTTTTTCAACAAACTATACAGATATCCAAGATGGCTGCATGCTGAGTAACAGCTTAATTTCATCTTTCTCAGAGTGAAAACAGAAATCCAGAAAAGACAGTCAGTGAATTTGTCTTTTGGAGTAAATTTCTGTTACTGGCTAGTAAGTCCATTGCCAGGGATGCCAGCAAAAAAGAAATTTAGGGAACTTGAAAGAAAATCAACCAAAAAGTTGCGGAGAAAACATTGTCTGGGAAGAATCCTACAGCTGTTGAGCAAAAAGTAGTTCAAGCTCTGGCTTTGCTGGAAGATATGATTTCCAGTAATCTAGAGGAAAAATAAGTCAAATGTGTTCAAAACTGATTAAAGTAATCACAACAACCAAGGAGTATATCAACTCAAATAACAAAAGACTGGAAAACATGGAAGATGCTTTAAGCAGATATTCAGAAGAGCTGATAAAACTGCAAAAATCAGAGTTTGAAATGAAGAAAAGATTAGTTGAGTACAAAACTGCTTAAGGACAGATGTCTCAAAAATCGTAGAATTAGAGGACAGAGCATGTAGGAAAAACCTGTGAATTTCTGCTGTTCCAGAGAAACTGGAATGAACAGAATGTATTAATTTTATCAAAGAACAAATATTTATTTATTTATTTATTTACATTTGATAACCAGATAGTGTTCAACTGGGTCAGTAGCCCAATTTCAGCAGTGACCCGGGAAGGAAAGCTCCAAGGAAGATTGCATAATTATACACTTGTACATATGACAATTACAACAGGAGATCAAATGGAAGTTCCTTGACATTGTATCTAAAAGCATATAACAATGGTAGTACAATAAGCTTATACTATTCTACAGACAAAACAAAAAGATTTTATATATATATACATATACATATATACATATATATATATACATATATATATATATATATATATATATATATATTTATATATATATATATATATCTATATAGCATTACATATATATATATATATATATATATATATATATATATATATATATATATATTTTTTTTTTTTCAGGATGAAAATATCATAAACTGAAGCTAAGAAGGCTCGATTGTCAAGAAATATTGACAATGGGTGGTGACGAGATGGAAGTTAGTAAGGGTTAAATTAGATAGCCTGGTGGAGAACATGAACAAAGCCTATGTCTGATGAAATATTCCTTTAGGGACTGTTTAAATGAATGTGTATTATTGATAGACAGAATATGCTGAGGCAGAGAATTTCAGTGTTTGGCAATGATATGTGAGTATAAGGAAACGCTGTGAGAGTTTTGGGTTTTGTTAACCTTCAGCAATACTTTATCAGCAGACCTAAGAGATTTTAGGTTAGTGTAAGGTTGGATAAGGTCAAATAGAGCTGAGCAGTTCTCGGGTTTGTATAAGACTCTATGGACAGTTAGTAGCTGAGTCAGAGTAAGCAGGCAAGGGAGCTCTATTCAGTTCAGCTGGAGAAGGGCAGTGCAATGGTGAGATCGTTGAGACTGATTAGTGGCAAATTTGTTTTTTTTAGAACAAGAGTCAAGGCCATTCAGTTCAGATTTGTGAAGATTGTAAATATTTGTGAACAGTAAAGCAGGGAAGATAAAAGAGATGGGTTATGGCTGTTGCAAGTCTGGTGTGGTCAGTAAGATACAATTTAGCTCTACAGAGACAACCCAGTTTGACATTTGTCAAACTTAAGTCCACTATCAATTGTGACACAGGTTCTATTTTTGTGCCATTGGAGGGGGAAATAGAGATAGGTGGTTGGTTGGTTGTTGTTGAGGTATTATAGAAGACTGTAAGCTTGGTTTTATTGTTAAGTACAAGTTGATGAGCTGTTAAGTATTTTTCAATATTGTGGAGGGCTGCCTAAGTTTTGTCTTGGAGTTCCTTGACAGAGGGGGCAGAGCAGATTTGGGAAACATTGTCGGCATATTGTATGATTGAGGTTGGATTTGCTGAGGAGTTTAGGTCATTGGTAAAAACTGTGAATAAAAGTGGGCCAAGGATAAATCCTCGTGGGACTTCTACACATATAGGGAGCTGGTGGAGAATTTATTGTTCCATAATGTGGCTTGTTTCCTATCTGACAGTTAGATATGAAACCAGCTTAGGGCTTCAGAGCTGCAGTGGTAGAAAGCCAGTTTATTGAGAAGTATTTGATGAGATACAGTGTCAAATGATTTCGACATATCTAGGAAGGTAGCAGACACTAGGTGATTTTTGATTTTGAGTTGATTTACGGTATTAGTAAAGCTAATTAGAGCTGTACTGGGGCTATGCCCAGGTCAAAAGCCATGTTGTGTATTAAGATAATAGATTATTTGACAGAAAGTGGTCTAAGATCTGTTTGTGTATACATTTTTCTAAGATTTGGGCAAGTGGTGACAAAATGGCTAAGGGTCTGTAGTTGGATACATCAGTAAATGGACCACCTTTATGTAAGGGTATGACGTGAGATATTTTCCAGAGGAGTTGTACATACTGTTCAGAGATAGAACAGTTAATGAGAATAGATAAAGGGTGAGTGATGGAAGTACCAGCTAGTTGTAGAAAGTCACCAGGTAGCTGGTCTGCAGCTAGTGTGCAAGGTTTTAGTTTAGAAAGGAGATTTTTAACATAACTTGTTTGGATAGGTTTGATATAGAGGAAGTTAGAATTGTTGTTGGAGGTTTGAGGTATGGACAGAGATGTATTGGGGTTCTGTTTAATAGAGAGGTTACTGAGTTAATAAAATTGGATTTAAATTAAGTGGCTATGCAATCATTTGGGTTGGTCAGAGTTGGGCCTGGGGTTGTGGGTTTTCCTGGGTTGAGGAGGAGGTTGACTGCCAGAATCTTTTGGGATTTTTCTGGTATTTTAGCTGACTTGTTTGGAGGTAGTTTTTTTTTTCTTGTTTAATTAATTTTTTTTTGGTTTGATTTTAAAGTTGATAGTAGGTAATGAGACAGAAATTGTGCAGGTTTATAAAGTTAATAGAGGGGTTAGAAGAGCAGGTAGTCCAGCCAAGGTTAAAATCTCCAAGTAGAATAGTTTAATGGCTAAAGTTGGTAGAGGCCCATTCAACAATGTTTTCAATATTTTGGAGGTTATTAGCAGGAGGCAGGTAGAGTGCTATAAAGATAATGGACTTATGATTTTTCATATCTAGGCATGCTACTGAAACTTCTGAGTTAGGGATATGAGGTTGAATAGAGTTAACTTGTGCCAATTTAAGATTGTCTTTAAATAAAATGGCAATCCCACCACCATGTTTATATACTCTATCAGTTCTGAGGATGTTATACCCATTAGGAAGAAATTCTTCAGATTTAATATGAGGTTTAAGCCATGTTTCAGTAATGACAGCTATGTCAGGGGAGTAAGGGCAGTAGCAGCATGAAATTCATGCATTTTTTTATCAAGCTTCTGAGGTTGATGGTAATGATGAGAACATCAGAGTTACTTTTTTCAGTGGCAGATAGGAGTTAGGTGTGGAGGTAGGGGAGGTGTCAAAATGTGAATTGGGGAGAGACAGGGTAGGGAATGTGGTGAGGGTTGGGCATGGATTAGGATGGGCGTCACATTGGAGTTTAATATGGGTAAGGGAATGGGGGGGATGGAGGGTAAGGCATCTTAGTTTGTAAAACAGACTGTGATATATATATATATATATATATATATATATATATATATATATATATATATATATATATATATATATATATATATATATATATAGTGTAGTAGCAGAGTTGTGGGTTTGAAAATATCTGAGAGAGACTGGTAGAGTAGGGGAGGTGTTGAAAAGGTATCGAGAGATGTGAAAAGTGTGTTTGCCATGATGCAGGTCCTCAATTACTGGCAAGGTAGGGGAAGGGTTATTTGTGAGAAGGTATGATTGGAAGGAGGTGGTATAAAGGGCTAGGAGTAACAGAGCTAACAGAACAGGGAGACAGATGATAGGTTTTATTAAAGGCATAGTAAAGAAGGTATATTGTAGCTAAGGTCAGGGGTGATAGTCAGATTGTAGATAAAGTAAAGAAAATCTTATGTAGAAGAGTCAGAAAAGAGACAATGAGGTAATGGATAAAGTGAGACTGAAAATTGTAGACGGAGTGCTGATTTGAGGATAGGGAGAAGGGCAGGAGACTGTCTAGGAATAAAGGAACCAAAAAGCAGCCAAGCAGCACAAGGAATAAAATCACAAGCCTTTATTAAAATGATAAGCACTTTCATCTGGTAAGTCTGGACACTTCATCTCAATGTGGGAAGGAACAAAAAGATAGAATGAGAAAATGTGGTACCTGTAATCAATGTAAGCATGTGGTAGAATGTGATCAACTTACTTTAGGTGATAAACAAATGCGTATTTTTGGCCATTTTAGTTGTTATTCTAAGGGTGTAGTATATGCTGCTAATTGCCAAAACTGTTCTGCCTGTTATATAGGCAAAACAGAATGTAAGTTAAAGCAGCTTATTTATGAACATACATATAACATTAAAAAGTATAAAAATACTAATGCCCTCTTTAAACATGTTAATCAATTTAACAATCATATTTTTGGTTTTGTGGTACTAGATAAAGTCAAAATGAATCCTAGGGTGGTCCATGGAATGTTTTACTTGAACAGAGAGAATACTGGTGGCGAGTATATCTTAACACCTTGTTACCCCCTAGAATTCATGACCTGGTTTCTACTTCAAATGTTTTAAAAATTAAGGTTCTTAATAGATGACTGGTAGTGTGGTTTAGTTAGATATTAATATATAAGTTAAAAACAGACGCCGCTGAGCAAAACAATGGAGGGTAGCAGTCACATATGAATCACAAGTAGCTCCTAAATAATCCAAATGCAGGCAAAGTATATAAAAAGCAGGTTTATTAATAAAGCATTAGCTTCTTCAGACCTAAACAACTAAACCATCTATTAACATTAGTTTAAAATGTCCTTTATTTAAAGACACATAACTCATTAAAAATATCATATAAAAAATCATACAGAAAGTGCCTAGACACCATTATAAAACAGGACAGCATTTCAAGACAAAACTATTCATATTCATGTCCATTATTGAAATAGATGACTATAGAGTATGTGTGACAGATGGGGGGGGGTTGTTTAGTCACAACTATCAAAACATTGAGAAAACATCTATGCATATATAAAGGTTCAAAAGGACCTTAATGGCCACAAAGTAACAAATTCTTCATAGCCTCTTAACATCTTTTCGACAACAACCTCCTTGATTTCAAACCCTTCCATTGAGACCTGGGGTGATGTCTGCCCTAAACTTAATGATCCAATGGATTTCCCTGGTCTCTGTGTAATTGTTGATGTCCCCTCTTCTGTATGTTCTTGAAATCTGTTCCAAGATCCTAAACTTGAATCGGTGCTCTTGACCTTTATCGTGAGTGTGTTTAGACAGTGCATTGTGTGTAGTACCCTTCCTGGTGTGGTATACATGCTCACGAATCCTATCCCTTAGTGTCCTATTGGTCTTGCCTACATAGTAGGCTGGACAGACTGTGCAGCAGGCTAAATAGACTACATCTCTGGACATTGTGGTAAATGCCGAAAGACAGGGTCAGTTTCATGAGCATTCACTCTACTGGTTCTCTTGATTTATTATAGATATTAATATATGCTTAAAGGTTGTTTTGGGTAGGTGTTAGGAAAATACTTTTGGAAATTGAAATGTACCTTTAAATTTTAAATGGTTGTTTACTGCCATGGATTTTACTATAAAAGAGTCATATAATTGTTACAATGTGTCTGATGAAGGCCAGATTAACCGGACGAAAACGCTTACTATTTTAATAAAGGCTTGTGATTTTACTCCATGAGTTGTTCAGCATTTTTGGTTTTATAAGTTTTGGATTGATTCATTGTTAGGATTAAAGGAAATCAATCCTGTTGTGGGTGGGAATAGGGGTAGGGTAGGTGAGCGGAGTGAGCATGAGCACAGGGAGGATGAATAGAGTAGAATGTACCTGGAACTAGCAAAGCAATAGCAGAAATGAACCTGCAGAATAAAAGTTATCAGAATCAGTGTAGACACTAACCAGGTAAATCAGAAATAGAGGAAAAATAATATAGGATGGTTTTACAATTATGATGAATTAAAGTACTTGCACTAGCTTTTGAAAGTCAAATAAGAATTTCATGTACAAGTCTGTGAAAGTTCAAGGAAAAAGCCTGATACTTACAGGGTCAAAGCCAGGTATCCTTTTCTTAAGGAATTATAAGCCCTAGTTCCAAATACACTTCTGGGGAACAGGGTCGCCAGACTACAAGAAGTGTTGAAGGGAGTCACTGGAGGGTAAGTCTGTTAGTCTGAAAGAATGAGGGCAGCTATTGAAGGTCATATGCAGATGTTGCCCTTGGCTAAGTGAGCTCTAGAATGCTATATTCAGCTATTTTGTCAATAATTGTAAAGTACAAAGTAGCTTATAAGTGTAAGAATTTAGGAGCATGTTCACCCTGAAAGATGAACCTACATTCACTTGTAAAGTAAAGTATTGTCATGTCAATGTTATAATAAAAGCCGTAGCAGCACGATCTACTGGAATGCTGTCCAAGAGAGCATTTTAAGTTGTGGGGGGAGGGAACTGCCAAATGTATGAGGTCACTTATTTTTCTAAAGGGTAAAGACAAAATGGAAAAATGTTAGGCTCAGGAGGGGGTGAAGGTGACCCGGTTGAGATTTAAAACAATGTAAAATAAACACAAGGTATTTAATTTGCATAAAAAGAAACAGATGTAACAGAATATCAGCAAAAACAGGTATACAATAACACTAGAGCATAGGGATTACACTAACATAAGGATAATGATGTTAAGGACCTCATTGAAACAGTTTGAGACCATTTCTAGCTAGACAGGATAAAACATTCAATGCAGGCAGTAAGAACTGTAACCATGTAGCCGAAAACATGCATGTGTTAATGCAGGTCATATGCAAACCCAGATATCCCAGCTATCTCATGGACAGACTAAAACTCTAATGATTGACTATCTTCAGCCATATATCATGGAAATACTAATATTGGTCACTGTGGACTGCAATGGTGACTAAAAACACAGTATTGGAATCAAGGAGCCATTACTAGGCACACAAAATAGGGAAGTGCAGTGTTAATACATCAGAAAAATACATATACTTCTCTGATAATCAAGGATGGCAGAATAATATCTTCTGAACCAAGCTAACACATTGCAATAGCTAGCAATTTAGAGTCACAGTACTGATATTAAAAGCTGTTTTATTTTAGCTGAGACAGCACTTATGAATGCATTAACTGAAAACATTCAATGCAAGCTGGGAATTATAAAGAGAAAATGCATTAAAATACAAACTAAACAACTCTGAAGTCAGTAAACCTAGTTGTAGGCACACATTGCAATAGCTACCACTTTAGAGTCACAGTAGTGATATCAAATATACAAAATATACAGCTCGACTGGTATTCCACAGCAAGAGTTGTTAATTGAAAGGGCATATTGTGTGTATGCTCCAAACCTGGTCAAGAGAAAGCAGCCAAGACCCATATTAGTAAAAATGCAGTCCTGCCAGCAGAAAGCACTGATTCTGACAAAACTGTGGGAAAAGGAAATGTGCTAAAAGTTGGAGAAAGTGTTTTTGGAAAATTATTACTCACTGTCGACCACGTTAAAGAGGAGTACATTTGTTCCAGTAAACAGGGAATGTTGAGATGCAGGTGTGAGATTCAAGCTGTTCTATCCAGCTATCTTCAGAATATTTTTTTTTTCTTGAGGATCAATGTCATTTTTTTAAAGAACATGATAAGGAGGAAATACAAACGTTTGTCCAACAAAAAGTGGATTATCAAACAGAAGTGGACTCTGCATTTTATTCTTCTGATAATAAAGCTCATAGACAGACTTTGCAAGTGAAACTTTTTCCAATGTTCTGAAGGAAAATGACAGAGAAGCAGAGGAGATGACTAGAAGAACCAGTAGTTCATTGTAAAATAAACAGAAACTGGAGCTGGGAGATGGCAATCAACAACAGGATGAAAACCTTGAAAGTCAATGAATAACTGGGATTACAAAGCATCAATCAAAAAAAATGGTGGTACCCTGTGTGGCTGCAGTTGTGTCAGCTCCCTCTAAAGATATGCATATTGTGTCTTCTTTTGCACAGAAAATGTTGAAAAAAATCAGTTTCTGCACTTCCAGTTGAAGGTACAATAACTTATAGCAGACAGAAGTTAAAAGAAATTAAACAGTCAACATCTAAATGTTGCTGGTTAGATGCCTTGAGGTCTGCAGAGTATCTGGGTCCTACTACTTGCACAGAGCTAAAACAGCTGGGTATTTTAATTCCTCACACTCTAAAGTGCCTGAAACTGGTAGAACAGGTTTCTGGAATATGCTGGGCAAGAAGAAAGAGAAAAACATGTCAGAGAACAAGGAAATGTGGTTGCAGAGCAGTTATTGATGTAAAGTTAAAAGCAAACCCCTATGCCTGTACTACCAACTATACTGTTAGCTAATGTGAGATCACTGGATAGCAAGATGGACTTCTAGAGACTGGAAGTCTTCAACAAGAACAATGTGAGAAATATTTATTTTTGATTACTGAGATGTGGCTACATGACAAGATAAATGATAGTTCAGTAAACCTAGAGAATTCTACACTGTTTTATGCAGACAGAAAACATACACTGTGTGGAAAGGCCAGAGAAGGTGGAGTCTGCATCTATGTTAACAAAAGATGGTTCAGCAACTGAGAAATCATACTTTCACACTGTTGTGAAAACTTAAAGTTCCTATCCATTAAATGTAGTCAATTTTACTTGCCCAGGGAGCTGAATGGGGTCAGTGTAACAGTGGTATGTATCTCACCTAGTGCTAATACCACTGAAGCTGGTGACTTTAATAAAGCAGATCTGAAAGAAGTACTCCCACACTATCATCAGTATGTGGGCATTCCTACAAGGGGTGATAATATCCTAGACAATGTGTTCATAAACTTAAAGAAAGCTTATAAGGCAATGCAACTTCCAGAAATTGGAAACTCTGACCATTATACCATCTTGTTATTGCCAGCTTACAAACCTGCACTGGTTAAAGAGAAACCCACAAAGAAACAAATCAGGGTATGGCCCGAGTGGCTATGGAGGCCCTCCAAGACTGCTTTGGAAGAACCAACTGGGATATGTCCAAGGAGGCACCCACAGGGAATCAGCATATCAACACTGATGAATACACTGAGGTAGTGAAGGCATACATTTGAAATTGAGTTGATGGTGTAACAAACACCAAGAGTATAACTATTAGAGCTAGCCAAAAGCCATTGCTCACCCCTAAGGCATATGAGCTTCTGAAGGAGAGAAACACAGCTTACAGGGCTAAGGACAATGCAGTCCTAAGTGTAGCAAGAGGTAATCTGAGGAGGGGTGTAAAGGAGGCTAAGAGGGAGTATGGCAGAAAGGTGCAGAGTCACTTTGAAGACATGAAGTATACAAGGAGACTATGGCAAGGCATACAGGAGATCACTGACTACAAAATCAAGTCAGCACTGTGTGAGGTCAGCATTGAATTGCTGGACAGTTTAAACATCTTCTTTGGTAGATTTGAGGAAAGAAACAACAGGTTGACAGTAACACAACCCACTGATAAGAAGGATGTAGTACTCGGCCTCAGCACAGAGGAGATAAGATGAGAGCTAATGAGAGTGACCCACAGGAAGCCTGCTGTCCCAGACAACATACTGAGAAAGGTGTTAAAGGGCTGTGCCAATCAACTATAAACAATGCTGAAGGAAATATTTAGCACCTCTCTTGCCATGGCAAAAGTACCCTCATGCTACAAGGAAACTAAAATCATCCCACTATCCCACTACCTAAGAAAACCACTCCCTCCATCCCTAACAACAACAGACCAGTTACTCTGACATCCACTGTTATGAAATGTTTTAAGTGGCTCATCAAAAAGCATCTTTCATCATGCCTACATCCTGATTTTGACCCTCTGCAGTTTGTGTACAGAGCTAACCAATCCACGGCTAATGCCATATCAGTAGCACTACACATTTCCCTTAAGCATGTAGAGGGCAAAGACAGTTATGTGAGGATGATGCTCATAGACTACAGCTGTGCATTTAATACGATGGTAACAATGCGGATAATAGAAAAACTGGAACATTTAGGAATCACTAAACATCTCTTTATCTGGATCCTGGACTTCCTGATTGAGAAAACACAGAGGGTGTGAACAGGTAAGATCACATCAAAGTGCATCACAATTAATAACAGGATTCCACAGAGATGTGTCTCAGCCCACTATTATTCACCATCCTGACCCATGACTACTATGCTAAGCACAGGTCCAACCATATCATCAAGTTTGCTGATGACACCATAGTTGTGGGGCTCAGTGAGGACATTTCTTTTTCCCTCGCCCCTGAGGTGAGGGCCAGCAATATGCAACACTTGTACCATGTAGCACACTACCTTGAGGTACTGGGTGCCATAGATTGCACTCATGTACACATCAAGTTACCACCCAGTGAGGAGGACAGAATCTATGTCAACTGCAATGGGTACCACTTAATCAACTGCCAGGTCATGTGCAATCCCCAGGGCATTATCATGAATCTGTGTTCTGGCAGCCCTGGCAGTTATCATGACTCCCATATCTGGCATGCATCAAGGCTGTACCAGATGTTTGCTAGGGTGGGCATCCCACATGGCCATTTACTGGGGGATGCTGGCTATGCACTGGAACTGTGAATGATGACAACCATCATAAATGCACACGCCTACCAAAGAATGATGTAATAAGGCACATGCACAACCTAGGAACATCATAGAGTGTGTGTTTGGGCATTTGAAGTCACAGTTCCAGTGACTCAATATATCTGGTGGAGCCCTGCAGTACACTCCAGCCACATATGTACAGATATTCACAGTATATGCCATGCTACACAATATGATCTTGTTTAAACAGCTGCAGAAGAATCATCAAAGGGAAGGGATAGACATCCCCCTACCAGTGCCTAGGTCACCACAGCTACAGTCACAAGAGGTCTTGTAGGAGAAATCCCCTGATGATGTCCCTATAAGGAGACATGGGCATGCCAAGTATGCCCTGGCTTTGGCTAAGAGACAACACATAGCACATTCACATTCACTAACAACCTAGGGCTCTAGGGATTGACACCTTACTGCTACTCACATACATATAGTAAAATTGTTGATGCCAGGCAACCCACACAACCTGTACCTATCCATGTACTGGCTGTGCACTGCTTGCATCACACAAAGTGAATCCTGAACTATGGTTTTGTCAACTGCTGCATTCGCAAGGGAAGTCTCTAAACTATACAGTACTTGTCAGGATCGATATAATAAAGTATCATATGTATGGATCTGCTGCATTTATGCATGGAAATATAGTGGGCTGTTTGGACAGCTGTAACATCCACGTGAGACTACAGATAATTAGTCTAATAGTATGTGTCCCCTAATAATCAGAAGGTCACATGGTTGTAATATTCACTACATTAGTCAAGGGAGATGTCAAACAGTGGGGTCGCATGATAATTGGACTACTGTCTATCTCAGAAATTCATGTGCTGTTGTTCCCCCACCCCCAACACAGCAGTTCTCCCATATAACTGCTTTAATAGGAAGTCAGCAATGGCATATCAGCAGACCAGGCAATCTCAGGGCTGTAGCATAGTACTCTAACACATTGTATGTCCCATATAAAGCATAAATAACAATGTACATATTGATGCTGTTGAATGTGTGATGAATGACTCCTCTCTGTCTGACAGACTGTGTGGCTCAGTGGATTAGGGAAGTTAGTATGGGTGAAGGTGTTGATGGTTCTCATCTGGAAGTATTCACATCTTTTGCATGCGATGTATTATTATGTTGGTGTTTTCACATACTGTAATTTTGTGTGTAGTATAACCTTATGAACCTCAGTCACATATTAAGCACAGCAAACAGCTGGTGAATACTGTGGACATTTTGAGTGAAGTGCAGTACTGCAGAAACAGGAACAGATGTCAATGTCTGTAACATACCTCTCAACATCTTAGTGCAAGAAATCTGGACAAAGCCCAACAAAATGAGGGACAAAGGCCCACAAATGTGGGCATATTTTCAATACTGCTCTCATAAACTTAAAAAAGTTGCTAAAATAACAGGATTTGTTTCAACACACATTTTTCTGAATGATATGAAGTCAGAAACTCAAATGTATGTCATTATTTAGTGACTTCAATCCTCAGTTCATCCAAGTGATTTGCCAGAAAACCACAAATTTTATGAGGAACAGACTAAAATTATGAGCTAAAACTCTGGACATTCTGTGAAACTCTGGACAGTTGAGAGGTACAGTCTGTAACACACAAAATCCCAGACTGGAGTACAAGTATGTGTGGCCTGGAGTCACTTTATAAGTACTGATAATCCCAATGGGCATGCCCAAACACTTTGTTAAAATTAGTGCAATTAAAATGAGTGAATTCTGTTGCCATGTCATCAGAATGACCTGTTATGTATAGATATGTCCATACATACAGACATTTGTGTATACATATCCACCTGGCACTATCTCTCACATACATAGTATTTATATCGCTATGTAGTGTCAAATAGATATATACTGATATATATATATATAACTATATATATCACAATGATATATAGACTCTACCCATATATCTACATATTATATATATATATATATATATATATATATATATATATATCATACACACAGCTACTTTTATATATACTTCCCTGCTAATTACATAAATATGTGTGTGTATGTCTGTTTATTTCTACATACCTTAATAATGGTGAGTAAATCTGCACTATCACACATCCATACTATTGCTCAAAGGATCCACACTAAGGATGCAACACTACATAATCCACTTACCTACAGACCCCTATGCATGCTGGATGTCACCACATAGAGAGATGCAGATGGTGTAATTTGCAATGTTGTCATTGCATGCATGGATAGGGCACATTGCTTCTGCACACATTTGCCTGTCCAAGAGCAAGCAGTCTCATATGGCCATACTAGTAACTATATACACATAACTAGGATAATAATAGTTATCCCACTGCTAGGATACTAGATGCAGATAACAATATGAAGCAATAACCCTCTGCAGGTCACAGATGCTGTTCAACTCAAGCCTAGTTTGTGTAATGCACAAGTACTGTGCCTGCAATCACATATGCAGCAGACTCAACTTGTAGTATGTGTGATAAGTACTGTGATCTATAGTGAAGAAGAATAGATAGGTAGGGGTTTTAGTCTCACTCCAGGCTACTTGGTATGCATCTGTGTGTTTATCCTCCTACCAAGCAACTGACATGCTATCCACGTGCAATGGTTATGCACTTTTTAGCCATGTAACTTACTGCTGGCTTCAAAATTGCCCTCTTCTACAAGGCCTGATGATGTCATCCACCTTAAGACTACCAGCTGAGAATGCAGTGTCAGACATAAGTTGTGGCATGTGTGATATGTAGTGTAACCTATAGTGCATAAGACTAGACAGGTCGGGGTTCTAATCTCACTCCAGGCTACTTGGTGTGTGTGTGTGTGTGTGTGTGTGTGTGTGTGTGTGTGTGTGTGTGTGTGTGTGTGTGTGTGTGTGTGTGTGCGTGTGTGTGCGTGTGTGTGCATGTGTCTGTGTGTGTGTGTGTGTATCCACCTGCAGAACTGCTATGCCCTTATGGGCTATCCACCTGCACCAGTTATGCACTTTTTGGCCCCTTAACTTGTTGCTGGCTTCCAAACTGCCCTATTCTACAAGGCCTGATGATGTCATCCACCTTAAGATTACCAGCTGACAGTGCAGTATCAGACTTAAGTGGTGGTGCATGTGATAAATACTGTGAACTATAGTGTGTAACGCTAGATAGGTCAGAGTTCTAATCTTACTTCAGGCTAATTGGTGCATGTGTATGTCCAGATGGCATAAATATGACCACTTTAGTAACTTAAAAATAAGTAAAGGCCTGCTGATGTCATCTAGCATAATATGTCCTGAACTGATAGTACTAACACACATGATGTGTGTTGCAGGCATTGCATACTGTGATTTGGAGTGTGTACCATTACATAGGTAAGTGTTGTCATTTACATACAGCCAACCTGTACTACGTGTGTACCTTGGCTTCTCCTGTACACAGTGATTGGAACTGGTGCTAGCGTGAATGTAGCCATGGTTCTGTGTGAGCCTGTTAGAGCATTTTACATCATGTTATTTAACCATAGGACATCTGAACTTCACTAGCATAATAGCCATACAAGCCTCACAATCATAGACATCGTTATACCCATAGTTAAAGGATCAGTGCATATTGCCCCAATCCAAGAGGGACACAAGTAGATGTCCTGTGTTGTCATGATGGTTACCAAGCCAGTCATACAGATGGCATGTGCTGAGGTGCATTGAGGTGATCTATGTGCCATTAGGCAGGGTTCTACTTCAAGGGTGTGTTTACATCTGCTAGACAACTCTCTCCCACAAGCATGTAGTACTAACATCACATACAAGGTTAATGTCCTTACAGGGAGTTATCCATCTGCTATGCTTCCTACAGATAGGCAGCATATGCAATCAAGCAGGGTCACACATTGCCACCTATGCAAGGCACAGGTCACCTCTGAGTACTCTATATGCCACAGGTGACAATGACACCCATTGCAGACAATCCTCATTGAACACATACTGTAGAAGTGAAGTATCCTTGTGAGGGACCATACTGTTGTGTGGAATTGCCAGTACTGCTTGAAAAGATATTGGCATGCTGAAGGAAGAGCACTTGCATGTTATGAGTATGTCACTTACAGGTGACTGTGGCCTCAGCTATGTCATATGATTCCTGCCATACCATTGCAGAGACATGGTGATCTTAGGCACAGTAGGTGTAAATCTGTGTGGCCAGGTCTGTGTGTTCAGTTTGTTCATCCCTGTGTATGTACATCACATGACTGATGTGCTACTTACCCGGTACATATGTATAACTGATGGAAATGAAACTACATATATATTTGCATGGAGTTTATGGTCATTAGTATGTCAACAGGTATGTGTTCTCAATATCCTCTTGCAGGATAGTGACAAACCACAGAGACTCTATGAGTGCTTACACTTTGCACACATCAGCCAACATTGTTGGCCACATTCAGTCAGTAGTTGTGTGTATTGTGGTTGAATAGATTCCAAGCAGTAGATGACCCAGGACAGCACCCTGTTGAACACTGCTGCTTACAGATCAGTTATTGGAGGTGGACGTCCCTATGTTGAGTATGTGTGCCAGCAATGGGCCAATTAGTGACCCCTACAATGACAGCATCATGGATAATTAAGTGGGTGCTTTGTAAATGTACCTGAGTGGGGGATGTAATTAGATGGCTTGGCTCTGTCTAAGGGGTTATATGCCTGGTTGTAGCCTCACCCAGGTCCATGGTGACTGCCTCAGAAATGTCCACCACTTGTAACAGTCATGCTCCTCCTGTCACACATCCAAACTGTGTACAGTCAACTGTGTGAAGAACACATATATGTGTGCTGATCAGATCCATGGTGATCGCCCCTATGGATATACATATATGGATACTCAAACAAAGAGGTATATAGTTATGTTGGTCAATGGATGCACCACTTCTGTGCAAGGGTACAAATGTTGTCATTGTCCACTCAGAGGGTGTGCAGCCAGTAGTGTTGGTATGATTGCAAGAGTTTCCCAATGGTGTTAGTCATCCTTGTCAGATCATATGTGGGATCCAGCCTGGAATGTTAGCATGTTCAATAGATGTTTTGTATCTTCCAATGAGAGGCCAATATGAATTGCTCTGTAAATATGGAAGTTATGGGACAGGTTGTAGAAATGTCATGCATCACATGTGGTGGGGACAAGGGAGTGTAATTGACGCAGATAGTGTGGGTGTACAGGTTAGGTATGAGTACAGACCCATCATATGTGGTGTCATGACATATGAGGTCACTGATAATCTGGACCTGTCCTTTGAGGTCACACATGTAACTACACTGTGCATTGTGGTTCTTTTTGTGTGGGTGGCTACTTTTATCACTTACCATGTCTACACAACATCACAACAACACTATGTGCTTCTTTTAGCCGAGGAGGTAGTACCTAAATGTTAGGGGGGGGGCACCCTCACTAACTGTCACACAGCACTGTCCACCTGTTATTGTACAGCCTGCTAATGGCAGTTGTCTACCAGTCAGGTTTGCTGAGCCATGACCAGCCTATGTCCCTCCTGTCACGTACAGCCAAGTTCATGCAGTTGTAATGCTGTTGACATAGTGCATGGGTAAATATTGCTGCATACTTGCCTGTCCCGTCTGAAGGGGTGGTACAGTCATGCTATGTCAACCATCCTATAGGAGGTACATGCTGGTAGTTCTAAGGAAAATGATTAGTGGCAAGATCCCACCAGTGAGGACCTCACATTGGAAGGGGCTGTACTGGTCACCCATATCAGTAAACACATGGTGCACTACATTGATTCCCCATGTGGGGATGTCACGGCACTGCTGCAGGGCATTGCAGGTAAGGACCTGGACCATTCTTTGGGCAAGTGAGCTGCAGCATGACTAAGCAACACAGTGTGTACATATAACACTTCCCTAACATGTTTGTCTGTGCTCTGTACAGGCAGCTTGCATGACTGTCCCTGCAACATGCTGGAAGTAACTGCAATACTTACTTGCAGTGAGGACAACTAGCATGTAGTGACAAGCAGTGACCCCAGATCTCTGAATCATGTCACCTGAAATACCATGATAGGAGTTAGCATGGATATGAACACTGACACTGTTGTACACCTACTGACACTGGACCAAACACTTACTTTTGCTCAAAGCTAGATCATACCTACTGATTGTAACCAGTGGAGCCAATTGACTGTTACACTATGCAATAGATTTCAGACATATGTCTCACTCCACCAACCATGGCCTGACAAGGTGTATGACAATATCAGGCCAGCAGGCCTTGCTGGAAACTGTGTATATCATGTAGAGAGTGTTATGTCAGCTGGTGGATAGGCAAGTGTCTGACAGTCATACTCTGTGAAGATAACATTGGGAGACCTATGTCACAATGATGCCAGTCACCAGTGAAGTTAACCATCCTCCATTATTGGCATACCCCGTCTACCTATTCACTTTCTGCAGTCACATCCACTGTCAGTGACCTCTGACTGAGTACATTAGCAAGTGATAACATATAGGGAGATGTCACAGAGCAAGCAGTTATCCAGGATGTCCTATGACACAGTCAGCTGTACCCTGAGCCACTGACAAAGACTAACTGACAATGACTGCACAATACTCTTCTGTGCGAAACCATCCACCCCTGCAAAATATTGCAGTATCCACACACCACACACAATTGAACCATTAAACATGGAGTTATGGACACAGAGAGTAATGTAGTTTTTGTCTCTCACTGGCTGGTAAGATGTGGGGATACATTCACTATTGTATAACCTATACTCGCAGATTTGGGATGTACATCCCAGACTTTCACTGCTACACTGAATGTGGCAGTCATCACACCTATCATTATGTGCAATGGCACTCTTGATATGTCACTACACAGGCATATTGTATACTTGTAGGAGCCATGCAGGTTCCATGGTACACCAGGTCTATATTGAATCAGCGAATGCTTAAAAAAGTGAGCACTGATTCATCAACCCTGTTTAAGTGAAAGCTTACAATCCCAAACACTTGTAACAGCAATTTTTTTTTCTCAGGGGAAAAAAATCGCTGTTCCACAAAAAAATTCTTAAAACAGTATATAATGTGGGGGACTTCACCCCCACACTCCCCTACTTAAATATACCAACTTCGGGATCGCACCACAGTGGAGGAAATGGCAAACCAGCCCAGCAATTTTCTTCCCTGGGAAAAAAATCGCTGTTCCGGGTGTTCAGGATAGTAAGCTGTTGCTTACATAAGGTCGATGAATCAGCGTTCACTTTTTTAAGCATTCACTGATTCAATATAGATCTAGTACACCAATACACAGTGCAGATAACCTGTCCTATGGAGTCTGTGTCATGACCATACATGTGTAGTCTGTCTCCTACATGCTTTGCAGGGGATATGTATGGCTCCATACAGGGAGGTGTTGGATCCCACTGTGTCCCTCCTGCATATCCATGACAAGACTAACACATGTCTCACCTGTTCTACACACTTACAACATCAATTTAGTATACATAGTACATGCTGGAGAGACAAGTATGTAACACAGAGAGTACGCTGTACATGAAACAGGCCTCCCCCATGCATGTAAAGCACACATTTGCTGTGACACAGCATGTGCAGGTTACAAAATAGGACGCAGAACATGGCAATCATAACTTGTGTTGGGCAACTGTCTGTAGTGGACACAGGATATTTGTAGATGGGCCATCTCCGTCAGGACAACTTTTATATGTGTGTGTTTCCAAAACCTGGTGCACTCATCAAGGATAGCAGACCTGTTCAGAGACTAGGGATGCATGAGTACACTGAATGCTGCCATTGTCCTTGTTAACCTGTTATACAGATATGAACCTATGGAGCCATGCACTTATAGTGCTGTACTTTGCTGAAGGCATATTTGTGCTGTGCTGACATGCCATCCTGTGCTGCTATATTGCCACTGTGTATCCATAGGTTGTCCCAACAGACTCCTGAAACAGATACATAAACAGGTCAGTGACGCACCTCTTATTGGGTAACTATACAGCCATTACAACATCATACAACATACGGTACACAAAAGTATGTGGCGTATCCATGATAAATGCCAGCATACAGTATCTGCCGTTAATCACTACATGTGGCATGGCAAAACAACACTGCATTACACAAGTAGATGTTAACTAATATAGACACCCTGTGCATCAGACACATAGCTCCATTTACCTGCATCGATGGCAAGGATGATTGGGATGTGGCACAGATATCTTCACTTGCACAGGGTGCTGTGTGGGGGTGCATGAGGCCTAGGCTGACCCAAAAGGTTAAAAGCATGTGTGTGAGTCAGGAATGGAAGCAGGTAAGATGGACTATGGAAAGTTGCCATGAGTGCCTGTAGCTGACCTGCATTTGACAGTGGTGTGTAAGTGTGCATGTGTGTACATAGTCAAGCTCAGCGATAGCCCTACATGTGTCTGTGTTGGACAGCTTTGGACCATACATGGCAGAGTTGACAGTTCACCATCTCTGGCCCTGAACACAGGAACTGGCCCTGCCAGGAGTTGCAATGGCACTTCCATGCCCAAGGTCAGAAGCAGTCCTAGTACCTGATGGTGGCTGCTGTCTGCTGGGACCAATTCCCCCATGGGAAAACCCAGGACCATGAGCCTATGGTCTGCCATGTCATGGTGTGCACAGCACACTCACCTCTGTAGCACTAGATGTACTGCTACTTTGGGAGTGTGATTGTGCATGGCCACGTGGACTCTCAGCAGATGAGGTTGCTGTCCTCCGTCCATGTGTCTGACACTCAACTCCAAACTCACGTTCCAGCAAAGGCAATGTGCAGTCCAAGACAGACACTGTCTCAGCCCATCTTCTGCTCACTGCATCAGTCAACTGACCCAGGGTGTCCCCAATGTGATGGTGGCAGTCACGGATGTCAGACTCTGCTGCATCTATATCCCTAAGCATACATTTGGTGTTCCATTCAGAATATGCCTGCACCTCCATGATGGCCAAAACATGCACCGAGTGACCAGTGATGTGACACCTGCAACAGGTGGTGGATGGACAGCAGGCCTCCTACAAGCACCCCTTTCAATCCACCTGTGTGGGACCTCACCAGCTCTATGGACAGTGTCTACACTCACTGGAGCCATATTTGCTACACTTTCCTGTTCAATATCCCCACCCTCTTACTGTCCAATATCTGTGGCCTCTGGGGACTGGGTATGTGTGGTCATACTGACTATGTGCAGTGACAGTGAAGGACGAAGAAGGATGACTAACTCTGGGACAGATTCAGCCCCCAACACCTGTGCCTCACTGTGGCCAACATCATCATGGGAGTCTGAAGAGACACTGACATCAGGTTGAGTAGAGGACAGAAACCAAGCTCCCTGGTCACCTGTGATAAGAAAGAAAAAGGCAGTACATGAATACCTGCACTACTGAGTGTGTGAAATCTACCTATACTCATAATAACAAAGACTCACTACTGGATTAGCAGTCAAACATTTTTCTTATCCACTTTCATCCAAAAAAGACTTCCTCAGAACAAAAGACACACTCATCTCAAGACTTTTATAACAATCAGCTCAGGTAAATCAAGCAAAACTTGACCAGTAGAATTTACCTTTTAATTAATTAATATGAAATTATACTTTATAAAAAAATACTTAAAAACCCAGGTCTATAATGTGATATAGAATGTTGAAATTATTGACAGCTAAAACGCTGACACAAAAACATCGAACAGCAACATGATCAAAATGTGAAAATGTTGAAAATCAAAATACAGAATTGCAATAGTTGGCCACACTCACTTTAGTGAAGTAGTATGTAAGTGTGGCATTACGTATTAGTTATAAAGCATGATTCCAAGTTATTTAAAACAACACAGTAAATTTCAAGTGTTATTTAAACATAATGAACGTAAATGTTGTTGATTTTATACTGAATAAACTTAAAACATGCTATAATCTGAGTAAAAGTTTGAAATTTAGTGATCCGCACAGCAACAGTTATCCCACTCCACAAAGGGGGAGCCACCATTGATCCTGGGAACTATCGCCCTATTAGCCTGAGGAGCCTGGTCTGCAAGGCCATGGAACATATCATCATGGAACTCATAAACAAAGACATTGGTAACCTTCAAACTCTGGACCCCACCCACTTTGGGTTTGTGAAAGGCAGATCACGCCTTCTGAACCTGATCAACTTCTTTGAAGCAGTCACCAAAGCTGTAGACGAGGGTAAGGTGGTTCGCACAGCCTATCTTGACCTCGCCAAGGCTTTTGACACCATCCCCCATTCTGGAATTATAGCTAAACTCACTAAACTAGGTATAAATCCCTATGTCACAAGATGGGTTGCCAACTGGCTCACTGACAGAACCCACACTATAAAAGTTGCAGACTCCAAATCTGACTTCAAACCGGTGACAAGTGGAGTACCACAGGGTTCAGTCCTCTGACCTTTCCTGTTTGGTATCTACTTCTCTGAAGTACAGTCTAACACAAAAGTCCTCTGGCTAATGAAGTTCACAGATGACTGCAAACTAAGAGCCATAGTTGAGTCCCCAAATGATGTGGACATTCTACAGAAGAGCCTCACTGATACAGATGCCTGGTGTCAGAGACATGGCCTCAAACTCAGTGCCAAAAAGTGCACTGTCATCCCCTTTGGTAAAAACTCTGTACCCATGAACTACCACATAAACGGCAGTCTACTTAACACTGAATGTGTGATAAGAGACCTTGGGACCCAGGTGGACAGTAGTCTCTCCTTTGATAATCACATTGGCACAGTAGTCAGGAAATCCTTCTATGTGGCACACCTCATCACAAAATAGTTCTCGTCCAGGAAAAAAGAGGTAATTGTTCCCCTCTACTCAGCACTCATTAAACCCATTATAGAGTACAATGCCCCTTTTGGAATGTACCTCACAAGACATCTGCAGCAGCTGTAAAGGCCACAGAAGTACCTCACAAAGAGGATTACTGGCCTCAAACAGATACCCTACACTGACCATCTAAAAAACTCAAGCTTTACTCTGTAGCATATCGCCTACTCTGAGATTATCTCTGCCTAACATATAAAGCTATGTTAAACCCAGAGCTGTTGGACATGCTAAACCTAAAGAAATCCCAATCCCTCCAAGCTACACACTCTAGGGACCTAAACCTTGTCGCCACAATAAACAGGACATGCTGGAGGGATAGATTCCTGTCATAGAGACTTCCTGTACTCTGGAACAAGCTACCCATCTATGTCAAGCAAATTTCCTCATTAGCACTCTTCAAGAAAAATCTTGATGAGTGGATGGGAAATCGGAAATACACCCCAGGGATCACTTCTGTAGCTCTGCTCGACAGGGCCACAGGAAATTAACTTTATTGGGTGGCATAAGCCAGGGAACTTTGTTGGCTAGGCTTACTTAGGTGCTTGGGCTGATAGCCTAGTACCTACCTATGAACCTAAGATATTGCTGTCGACCATTGCAAATTGGAGAGTAACCCTTTTCTGCACTGTAGTGCAATCTCAGAGTTGGAATATATAAGTTGCAGGGGGTGTGGGGAGGCACAGCCCTCCAAGGGGTGGTGCAACATATGGTTGTCTGCTCTTTGTAGTACAGATCTGGTCCATACTGATTGCTCCTGAGAGTTTCATACTGCAGAAGTCAAATTTGACTTCAGTTGCAGTAGTTCCGATATTTTAGCCAGTTTACTGTTGTGAACACCGAACATGGGAATCGCATTTTTGATAGGTTTACATTCACATGTTCGATGTTTTGACAGTAAACCTATATATATATATATATATATATATATATATATATATATATATATATATATATATATATATATCGCCATGTGATAGTCATGCTTTTCAAATCGTAGTACCATTACATGTATAATGGAATGCATGAAATACATGCACAGGCACCAAATACATGTATGAGTTCATTTTGATGAATTTATGGCTAGTTTACTTCCTTCTATATGTGACAAGTGCTTATTTACTTTGTTTTTCACTGCATTTACTGAAGTTGAGGTATAGGGTTATTTAATTTTGTTTTATTGTTCAGCAGCAGCCAGGATATGATGTTGGCTAACTATGACACTTCGATATTTTGATTTTCAACATTTTACCATATCGGTTATGTTGTTGTTTGATGTTTTTGTGTCAGAATTTTGGTTGTCGATAATTTCAATGTTTGATATCGTAATATATACCCTAAAAATCCAGTACACCTATCTTAACAAATATATTAAAATACACATTTCACTGCCTAAGTTATTTTCCTCTCAACCTTTTGTTTTTTAAAAGGCATTTTAGAGTAATTGCCTCATTTAATCCAGGAGGGTTATCTGCTCATAATTGTCACTGGCAAAGTGTTTCATTTTGATCAACTGCACTCCTGTGATTACCCCCTCTAAAATCCTTAGGTTCGTGTTCCAGACTGGAAAATAAAAACATTCTACTCTGTTTACACACAAAAGTATTTTTAAATAGGACATTATTCTGGCCCTTAACTTTCATAGAATATAAATGGTCCTTAAAAAAACAGTGTCATGCTTACCAGGAGCAGGACCATGGCCTTGGCCAATACCTGATGCACTTGTAAAAAACTGAGGATGAGGTAATGTCAATAACAATGCATGTTGCAGCACAGCAAGGTAATACATCCACATATCTCACATTTACAGTAGCTACTGTATTACTTGTATTGGTCACATTCTGAGTATGAGAGTACAACTGAGGTAACCCCCCCCCAAAGAACAAAGACATGACACCCACATAAATGTATGTACAGCCTGACTCACTAACTGCTGATAACAATAAGCTTACCTCCATGCTCTTCTGTTATGGAAACGGTGGCACCCACCTCCATGATGTATGGTGTGATGGATGCCTGGGAGCTGTCGTGTTTGCCTAGGTTGAACAGGAATTCCTCAGTGGCCAAGAGTGGTTGTTCCACTGAATGCCTTCCACCAGTGATGGCACGATCCATGGCTACATCTGCTGCCCTTCGTCATGCAGCATTGATCATGTCTGTTGTACGGTTTCGAACCTGCTCATATTTCCTGCCCTAATGGCAAGTGCCATTCACATCACAGACAAGTCTGCCCACAATGCAGCCCACTGTTCTCCATTTTGCCTTAACCTAGACAGTAAGATGCAATGATGTTGCCTTAGTCCTTCCAGTATAATTTCATTTTCCACATCAGAGAATGGTGCATAGCATCTAGGGTACATGATTCCTGGAAGGCAATAAAAGGGGAACACATTACAGGATCACATATGTGGAAGTGCAGTATGTAAAAATACAGCAGAGACAAAATGGCTGGCACTATCCACTGCTTGCTCACACATGTCAAACCCCACAGTGTGCAAACATACTAAGTGTGTAGAAACAACTGAGATAGTAGCAATAGTCAGGTATTCCCATGTGTGCCATGAAAGATATTGCTGTATGATCATACACCCAACACTCGAGCCTGCTGTAGTGTGTCCCCTAGGGGCAACCCCCACCCAAAAAATATGTCATAAGAACAGTGCCACACAAACAGGAGTGTGCTATGACAACCACTATAAAGGAGCAGTCCA